>NW_024070186.1:7609502-7830123 GCF_014754425.2 Oryx dammah | reverse complement strand
GTATTTGCCGGGGAGGGGGGCTGCCGCCTCCCCGGCCTCCACACACACCCCCGCCCCACCGGGCGCCGCTCGGACCCGCGAGCCGGGCAGCGAGACCTGAGGAGGCTGCGGCTCGGAGGCCGTGGAGCCGGGAGCGCCGGGGGCGGAGAGAGAGGCGGCCGGGGCGGCGCTGGCGGCGGAGGCCGCGGCGGGGGCGCAGCAGCTTCGGCGGCGGGAAGCCGGCGGCAGAGACTCACCGGAGGGAACGGCGCGAGCGCCCCGCCATCGTCCCGGTGAGTGTCCGGCCGCGGCCCCGCCCGGCGCCCGGCGGCCCGGCTTCCCCCCCTGCGGCCTGCAGCCGGGGCCCGCGCCGAGGCCGGTCGGGCGGAGGGAGGGACCTGCCATTTTAGGAGGAGGCGCCGCGGCCCGAGGCCGGCCGGCCGGCCGGCCGCCCGCCCGCCCAGGATCGGGGCGGGGGGGAAAGAGAGGGCGGGCGGGAGGGCGCCCGACAGGCCCCGGTCCCGGAGGAGAGGCGGGCGCGAGCGGAGGGAAAGTTGCGGAGGGCTGGGGGTGCCGGGGCCGCGGCCTCCCGGGATCCGGGGCCTGGGGGCCGGGAGAAAGCGCCAGACCTTTTGCCTGGTCGCCCGAGCGCAGGGGAGGAGGGTGTCTTCCTCCTCCTCCTCTTCCTCCTCATCCTCTTCCCCCAGCTCCTCCCTCGTCCCTCCTCTCGGTCCCCACCAGTGTGGGAACAGCGGCCGCGGTCCTCCGCAAGGACAATGCCACGGGTTACAAGGGAGATGGGCTGCCCCCGGCCGCCGGGCGAGGCGCAGGGGAAGGTCGGGGAGCCGGGTCCCCCCCGCGCGGCTCTCCGGGCTGCGTGCTCGCGGAGCCCGGGCCCTCGGCCTGCTCGGAAGTTGTGCGCGTGAGAGCCCGGCCGCTGGACGTCGGAGGGCTGGTGACCCGCTCAGCACAGCCCTCGGAGGGTGCCGGAGGGCCGCGGATGCGTAAATTAATAATCGAGACCTGGGTGTAGGCAGCAAAACTCGCCGGAGTCTTATTCATAGACTTAGATCCTCCGGGGCTGGCTGAAGAAGCTTTACGCTGGGCGGAAAGGCCTCCCCCCGCCCCCCTTCCCCGGTCTGAAATAGTTAAAAATGGGGCAGAATTAGTGAGTGATTCCGACGACTTTGGCTGAGTCTGTCGTCCAAAACCCTTGGATGACGTGAATCTTGGTCATCTAGGTGCAGTACTTGAGCGCCAGCGCCATTTGTTAATTGAATTCGGCCCGGGTTGCCAGGAAATACACCCTTTATAACATTGTTTTTGCTCCCGAGTTAAAAGATTAGGATCGTGTATTAATAACTCTCTTAACCTCCAGGTAGAAACTTACCCATTTCACAGATGAGGAGACTGAGCGGTGACTCGTCCAAGGTCACACAGCTGGGACTCCTGAAGCCGGGAGTCCAGCCAGCCGGGGCTCTTAATCTCGAGCTTATAACTAATTATTATAAGTACTGGCACATTTTGGAGTTATTTGGTTGTAATGACTTAGGGTTGTATCCACCTATAGTGTTGGGGTGGAATTAACTTTTGTGGTTTGCAGAAGCGGAAAGGAGAGAATGAAGCGAGGCCCTCTTAATGAAACTAATTTGTTAGCTTCCCCCACTCCCCCAACTCTGAAGAAAACTGTGTAGACAATTTTTGAATGGAAGGAATTAAAAAGTAGTCTGCTCTGCGTTTGGTTCCTCACACTTAATTATAGTCATCACTTAAGTATTGATGAGTCATAAGAAAGTTTTGTGCAAAGTTATTTTTGGTTATTTTTTATCTTTGGATACTTAGATTTTCCCTGGGAGTCCTTACACATTACATATACGAAGTATTTAAGAATGGATATACGTAATACTTTGATTTGGGGGCCGTTTAAATAATTCAGTGGAGTTACCTTTAGCTTTGTAAATTTCCCAAATCTTGATTAGTTACTTTAAGGATAATTTTTTTTTTTCTGATATAAATATGAGACTAGAACTAAAATTTTATGTGGTAAGATTTTAAACTGAAGAAGATAGTTTAAAGGAAACAGTTATAAAAAAAGTTTACTCAAGTTAAGATTTTTAATAGACGTAGGACTTACATTTAAAGTACCCCATTGGTTTTGGAGGATTTGCTTTGGAGTAGCAATAGTGTTATGGTGGCTGTCCAAATTCATATAGACTTCAAAACTTGCCAAAATGTTAAGGAGTTCTGTCGATGCCTACACCAAATTGTAAAACAGTACAGAAACTTCTAAGAGGCATAAGCTCAGAAATTAAGTCTCCTAGAAAGAAGAATCCCTTCTCTTTCTGTAAAGTGAAGGCTTTCCTTTGAAATCTAAAAAAGATTTAAGGGTTGGAGTAGAATTGAGTGAAGTGAATGGTCGTTATTGGTAGGGGTGGGAGATGGACTGTGAAATCTAGTGAGATCTTTGTTTTTGTTCAGAATATGGAATTTAGGTTTAAATTTAGGATCTTAAATTTCTTTTAAAGACGTTTTGGTGGGACTTACTGGAAATGTCACACACATACATAACTGTGTCCTAGGGATTTAGACATTTAGTCCAGCCTTTTAAGGTCACTAACATTCAAAATAAATGAAAATATTCCATTGTAATGCAGTGTCTTGTTGGGGAATGTAGATTAAAAAAAAAAAGGCAAACACAACCTTGGGTTAGAATTTTTTCCCCCACTAAAATATTGTCTGATGTCTGCCCCTGAGTTTTATTTATGGGGAGTTTTTGTGTTTATGGTTTAGAGATGTGGGAGTGGGGAGTGGTAAGTGCAGCAACTGGTATTTAAAGAATTTACATAGGTTTTTATAGCCCCACGATTATCTGTGAAAGCACAATTGAAGATAACTTGTTATAATGCATGACTAGTGTGACCTTTGGCATACATTTTGTTTTGAAACTATACAAAGAAAGGAGATGCTAATTTATATGGAATCTTGGGTACTACCTGAAAACAAAAACAAGCAAAAGAAATAGCTTAGAAGTTTGGGATGCTCAGGGATGTTTTCACGTGTGTGTTTATGGTTGGCAGCTATACAGTCATGGGGAGAAAATTTGAATGGAAATAACTTTATTGTGAGTGAGAAGAGAATTGCCTTATGCATGCTGTTAAAAACTAGCTAAATAGAAGAGGGGACTTCATTCGTGACTTCTTTGTCATAAGATGTGTGTTAAATTTTCTTTGCTTTAGCATTTGCTTTCTCTTGTTTCAAAGAACTTTCACATTTCTTACACCCACACCCCCACACCCAAGCAGTTCCTCTTTTCATCCGCCTGAGAAAAAACTTTAAACATGTGAACTCAACAGAACCCCCAAACTTCCAGAGTGTTTATGAAGAGATTGACTCTTCTCTGCCCAAAATTCTACTAGTCTTAGAATTTTGTTGTATTCCTATCAGTAATTTAAACTGTGAGCTAAGAATCGCTAGTTCTGTTGAGTTTTTTGGTGGTTTTACCTCCAGATACTTGTGCATTTTCTCTTTAGAAGTAAAGATAACTTCTTGAAACTATCAAACATGGGTCCTTGAAACTTGACACTAACATACTAACATTGCCCAAAGTGAAACGTGTGACTTGATTACTTTTGTATGAGCACCTTACATATACTCAGTGGTTAGGCTTTTTAAAGACTTCTTGCTATGTATTATTTTGGCCACTGGGCAATGTTTTGATGGTTAGAGAAATTACGATAATTCATAATCCAAAGCTGGCACAGTTTTGGATTAAAATTTTGGGGAGGGGAGGTTATAATTTGTGTTTAATTACGGGAAAATCATCAAATTATTTTAAATTACCTAAAATTTCTCCCTAGTTGCCCCTAAATAAAGAAATCATTCAAAATCTTGCCTTGTATCAGTGTTATAATGTAAAGGTAGAGCTGTAAAATTTACCATTGGTTATGTGAAAGTGAAATGTTGACTTCACATGACTAAAGTCATTAATTTAAGGTTCTTATTAGGTAATTACAGACAAGTCTCATCTCCTAACCTAGTGGCTGCTGGTCTTAGTTTCATTTTTTGGTATATGAAAACAAAATGACTTGGAAACACAGCATTGTATAAACCAGCCATACATTTGAAATAAGTTATGCTTTTACTTTGAAAACCTTCTTCCAGAGTTGCATAGTGAGATAGAATTCCTCATTGGAGATAACTTACAGTACATTGAACATGTAAAATAATGTGGTTCCTTGTAGGCATACATTTTGCTGATATAGAACCATTTAGCCTTCTTAGCAATTGATTTTTCTCCCAGAGCTATGCACCCTCTCTTCTAGAAGGTGACTTTTAAAAGTTTGTAATACTGTGAAAGTTTTGCTTGTTTTAATTTTTTATTGTTTGATGGACATGTGCCCATATCTGATATGTGATGTATAACAGTTTAAAATGTATCTATACTCTTGATGAGTTATTTTTCGTTTTATTGCCCTATAATTGTTCAAGTTGCTTTTGCAGAGAGGTGCTTAGTGAACTGGTTTAACATGGAATGAAACTGGTTTTAGCATCAATTCTATTTTAAATAACATCCCTGTTCATTAAATAGTTCTCTTTGTTTCTCTATATAAAATTTTTACTGACAAGAGTTGATTTTTTGTTTTGTTTTCTGGATATTTGTGGTTAAGGTTGGCATTTTAGCACATGCACTTGGGTAAGGAGATGCTCAAACGTGAGATCTACTCCAAATCTGCTTATTACAGAGGTAGAGATAGCGGCTGAGGAAGCATGGTAACAGTGGAGAGCTTGTTGGCCTGTGAGGTGGTACTAGGCAGAGCCACCAGAGTCAGGCAGGTCTGGAATCTGAACCAGTCCCGCCCCTCACGGGCAATGTGGACCTAAGGCACGGTGGTTTTGCTTAATATCAATTTCTTCATCTGTAACATGGGTTGGTAATCCTTACCATGGGGTGCTTGTGAATACTGAGATAACAGACATACATTTCTTAATTGTCTTCTCCCTCCTTTCTCTTCACTGATAGCCATCCTTATGGTCTCAACATAAATGCTACTTTCCCCAAAGTCCGTTCTAAGTACGATTCCTTGGCCATGTGTTCTTACCAATGGCTTTTTTTGACAGTGCTGACTAAAGATAACCATAGATATGCATATGTATGGGCTTCTGTGGTAGCTCAGTTGCTAAAGAATCTGCCTGCAGTGCAGGAGATCCAGGTTTGATCCCTGGGTTGGGAAGATCCCCTGGAGGAGGGCATGGCAGCCCGCTGCAGAATCCTTGCCTGCTGAATTCCATGGACAGAGGAGCCTGAGGGGCTACAGTCCTTGGTGTCGCAAAGAGGCGGACACGACTGAGCGACTAAGCACTGCGCAGCGTGCATATGTACGTGTATTCTTTTACTGTCTGTCTCTGCCTCATGCCGTTAAACTGTGAGGTCTGTCTGGACAGGAGTATCTGTACCTCCAGTGCCTGTAGCGCCGTGCTGGGCACAGAGCAGGAGTAGACGGATGTGTGTGTGCACAGAGGGATGATAAGGAACCTGTGTGCTGAAGCCCAAGCCTGAGCGCTGCTCCTTGCTTGTGCAGTCGTGGGCAGAGTAGCTTCAGAGCTTTAGAATCCTGTATGCCGACCGTGCGTAAGCCCTAGCTGCCCTTGCCAGGATTTGAAAAATGTGAAATGAGATACTCTAATGAGATGCTTTGCAAAAGTGTAAAATGCTGTATAAATGTAAGTTGGTACAGTAGCAATAATTTCAGTAGTGAGGTTACCCAAGAGTTTATAATTAGAGTTTCAACTTTACTGAGTTGGTAAGTAGCTATTATGTAATATTTATTAGTAACTTAAACTTTCTGTATGCATTAGTTAGAACACAAGATTGGGCCCATGTTCTGACTACAGTGGCTTACATGCTGAGTCTCTTTCTCTCTCACGTAACTCGTCTAAGGCTGATGTGGCAGCTCCAGGATACAGGGGACCTTGGGTCCTTCTGACTTGTTGCTTTCCTGTGTATAATGGGACCCCATGGCCCGCGCAGTTCAAGACAGCTTGCCACCACATTCACGGTCCAGGAACAGGATGGGGGAGAGAACAACCCTTCTTTAAAGACGAACCTGGAAATTGCATACGTGACTTGTTCACACCTGTTGGTCGGAACTTCGTCAGGTGGCCCCATGTAGCTGCAAAGGAGGCTGGGATATATGGTCATCAGTAGGGTGGCTGATCGTCTGCCTGAAAATCTGTTTTTACTGATGAATAGGAGAATGGGGGATTATGAAGCATTGCCTGTCACTCTTTCAGATGTTTTGGAAGAAACAACAGAGATGAACTTTGGAAAGACAACTTATTGCACTAATTAATGTTTATATTCCATATTTGCTCATTAATCATTTGGACTATGGTGTGTAAATTGAAATAGACTGTCAGTACTTAGTATATGCAGTATATACATACGTAGTCAGGTTAGAGTTAATGTAACTAAACTTATAATAGTGAAGGAATTTGGAGTCTCATATCACATTATTTTATTGAAGGTATTTTCTGGTAGAAACATGATTCTCGATTGGTGTAACTGTTATACGTAAACAGTATTTGAAGCCTAGGCCTTTGGGTTTCGTTTTAGCAGTCCCATGGACCATTTTGTGTGTATTTGTGTACATAACCTCAGCAAGCAATATTAGGAGAGTGTGATTCAGTATTGCAGGATCTTGTCAGGTTTTCAGCAAGTGTTTGGGTCACTGAAGTTGTAACGATCTTAGCAGTGATATTTAAACATTTACTGTCCAGTGTCTTGCTCTTTTTTTTCTGTGAGTTTGACAGAAGAGGAACCTCTAGGATTCCTTTGAACTAGCCTATAATTAGGTCAAGTAGAGACCTGAGGAACTAATGAGCCTTACATAGTTTTCAGGAGAACTTGTCAGAGTTGTGGGACTCCCCCTCCCCAGACTTGCCTTTCTGAAGGTTTGAGTGATGCGCTTGACTCCACTGTCTTGATTGGGACTGCAAGTATCCCTGATGCAGTAGAAACATTTTGAGAAACATTGACATAGTTCATTTCTCATCTTAGAGGAGGAAATGGATGCAAAGAAATGAAATGACTAACCAGTGCCTCGGAGTAAGCAGGTCGGGGGTGAGGCCTAGCGCATGTTTTCCCGACTCTTGGGTCGTTGTTCTTTCCCCAGAAGAGAGGAAGGAGAAGAGTACAACTGCATTTTTTATTTTATAGGAAGATCTGTCATTCAAATATGTTGCTATTTATGTGTGAGCTCATTGCTATTGAATGGTTGGCTCACTTCACTGTCTTCTGAGCTTCTTAGAAAAATACTGTGAGTTGGTCCAATAAATATTTAAAGGTGGAAAGTTGAGGTTTTAAGTCAGGTATCATTAGTGTTGGTGCGTTAGGGTAGATGAAAGGGAGGTGTGGGTTGGGCATGTTCAGAAGGAGCAAAGGCAGGCCATGTCCTAAGATCATTCCTTTTCAGCTGATTCGCTTGCCATTCTCACCGTGGAATTCATACTGTAGATTAAGGCAAGAGCTGGATCCCCTAATTTAAAATGGAAATGTTCCTAGGAAAATAGCCTTCATCTGTTATCAGGTTAACACTTAATCAATTAGCTGCTGTCATTTTAAACGTTGGAGATGAGCACCCACACTAATAAAAGAGCTTTTGGGAAGAGGAGGGAGGGTTAGGGCACAGTGCCCTTGTCCAAGGAGAATGACGGGCCTGTTTGAGAAGTGTCTGCTTGTGGTGAGGCCCTGGCATGGTGCTCAGAGGCTTCTCTGGTGGCCGAGGTTGGTAGTGTTGGGCTGGCCCTTGCTGGCCGGCCAGGGTTGGTCTTGGGACCGTAAATAATTTGTTGAGGCCCTCTGGGCTTGATTGAACGCGTGGTCACTGGAGTAGGAGTGTCCTCTTAGTGCTTTATCATCTGTTTAGGACTCCTGTTTGAGCAGGCTTATATCAGACTTCAAAGGTGTCATTTTGATCTGGGGAATTTTAGTTTTTAAAGATGAACAAGTTTTTTATTTTCATGATTAAAAAAAAGATGCAGCCCTATAGAAGGAATGGTGTCACTCACCCCCAGCCCTCCCCGCTTGTGCTCCATAAGTAACAGCTAGTTTTTCCTACCAGAAATGTTCTAGACGTGTATATGTAAACACGTATATACATGTGTGTTACAAAACATGGGGCAGCAGAGGATGAGATGGTTGGATGGCATCACTGACAGTGGGCTTAGATTGGAGTAAATTTCGGGAGATAGTGGAGGACAAAGAAGCCTGGTGTGCTGCAGATCATGGGTTTGCAAAGAGTTAGCGACTGAACAACAACAAATGACAAAACCATATGTTTAGTGTGATCCCGGTTTTTTGTGTTTGTTTTGAAGTGTGACATTGTGTATGTGTACAGTCTATGTACTTAAAAAACAAATGGGGTCTTGCTAAGCATGTGGTTTTGCAACTTAAATGTCTTGCTCTATCTTGGAAATACTCCTGTGTCAGGTGGCAGAGTTTCCCTGTGGTTTTTTTTTTAAACAGTTGGGAAGTATTTGATGTTACGGATGTAACACAATTGAGTCAGTCTCCATTAGAGAGAATTTAATCCCACCCCCCCTATTTTTAGAAGTTAAAAAAAAATATTTTGTTTATTTTTGGCTGCACTGGGTCTTGGTTGCAGCTTGCAGACTTTCTCTCGTTGCAGGGGCTACTCTTCGTTTCTCCAAGGCACGTGAAATCTTCCTGGCTCAGGGACTGAACTCATGTCCCCTGCATTGGCAGGTGGATTCTTAACCACTAGACCCCCACGGAAGCCCATACTTTTGCTATTTTTAAATAATGCTACAGCGTACATCCTTGTACCTGTAACATTTTTTGTCAGCATTAGCCAGAGGATACATATTTATAAGAGAAATTGCTTGTTCACCAGGTATATGTACATATGAGTATGTTTTGCCAACAGTCTTCCAAAAAGTAGCACCAATGTATACTTCAGTAGTAATGTCTAAGAGTGTGTAGTTTCCCAGATCTCAAAAACACTGGCATTATTCAAGTTTTAAATCTTTTGTCAATTTAATAGGTGAATGGTGCAGTCTAGTTTGAATTTGCACTTCCGATGAGAGAATTTGAGCATCTTATGGTGTACTGTAAGTCTTACACTTTAACAAAATATTCATTCTTTGATATTTAGTTAAAATTGTTTTGTGATGTTTCTGTATTCTGTTGAATGAAAAATGATGTTCTTATAAATTGTAAATACTTTGATAAATTGTAAAAGGTGAGTTTTGTTCCTCTTCAACTGAGGATACTTTTGCCTGTCCTCTGTATGTGAATTGTGGTGGTAGAAGCTTTCACTACAAAAATGAGTAAGGTTTGGTGACCTCAGCTGTTAAGTTTTGAAATAGTTGTGTGTATAGCAGCAAAACTAGGACAGAGAAGACCATGACTGCTAACAGTTAGTGGATTCTTAACCACTAGGCCACCAGGGACATCCTGACGCAGGACTCCAGGTTTTGGAGATAGAAAGGAGAGAATTCAACTTTGGTGGCAGTATAGTAAAGCTCTTAAGGAGTCGAATGATTGGCTTGATGGGAACAGTTGAGAATATTTCCTAGTAAGGTCCTGAAGGAACAGTGGAAGAACAGAAGAGAGAATTACTGTGGTTCAGTCCTTCTATTAGTGACAGGTGGAAATAACTTGTTGTTGTTCATTTGCTTGGTCCTGTCCAACTCTTTGTGACCCCGTGGACTGCAGCACACCAGGCCTCCCTGTCCATCACCAATTCCTGGAGTTTACCCAAACTCATGTCCATTGAGTTGGAGATGCCATCCAACCACCTTATCCTCTGTCGTCTCCTTCTCCGCCTGCCTTCAATCTTTCCCAGCATCAGGGTCTTTTCCAGTGAGTCAGTTCTTTGCATCAGGTGGCCAAAGTATTGAAGTTTCAGCTTCAACATCAGTCCTTCCAGTGAATATTCAGGGCTGATCTCCTTCAGAATGGACTGGTTGGATCTCCTTGCAGTCCAAGGGACTCTCAAGAGTCTTCTCCAACACCACAGTTCAAAAGCATCAGTTCTTCGACTCTCAGCTTTCTTTATGGTCCAAGTCTCAGATCCATACATCTATCCTGGAAAAACCATAGCTTTGACTAGACAGATCTTTGTTGACAGGTAGAAATAATGTAGCGCCATTAAAAATGAGCTACAAAATGGGGCAGTGGGGGAAGGCAGCATTGGCAGCAGTGATCCTGGAGAGGAAGCGGTGTCCCAGCTCATGGGCTGAGAAGTGTGGAGTAGTTAAACGTGTGTGTTCAATTTATTCTGAGTAGCTTGGTATTTTCCTGAAAAATACCACGTTTATTCTGTTACTTTTGCATATGTTCTTATTGGGAGACGACTCACCTAAAAATCGGTTTTACCTGTGAGGTGGATAGAGCTATTACTGAGTGCCTGTTGGGCGCCACACGTGGCCCTAGGGCCGGGGGTCAGTGCCCGCGCCGTCCGTGTGTGCTGGGGCACGGTCGGCTCTCACGGCGGGTTACGGGCTCAGTCTAGGGCAGACGGGCATTTTCATTAAAGGCGGCACAGTCTATGAAACGGAATGTGATTCACTGGTGCTTTTTGAAGGTCAAAAATTTTGTCTACTTTTAAAAGACCCTTTGACAGTTTAAGTTTAACCCTGTTTGGTATAAGTAGGATTCTTGTCTTAAAGACAAACACTGTCTGCTGAAAAATTTGTTTTTATTTGATCATTTTCCCTTGAAAAAGAACAGTTGTCACCGCAGTGGTGTGTTTTACTTCATCTTTACATCAAACACATTTATTTTTGGTACACATTACTTCTGTGGTACAAAATATTGTTTCATTAAAGTTTTCCAAAACAGCAATGGTAGTAAAATTATTAGGATCTCAGAATATTTTGCAATGTAATTTCACTTTTTGAATTTCCCTATAATGGTTCTGTGATATGGTTCAGAATGTCAGTAGAACTAGGTAAACTTACCTCGGAATTGGCCTGAAGGCCCATCGTTACTCAGCAGTATTGGAATCAGATAAAGCATCTGCCTGCATTGCAGGTAGACCTGGGTTCGATCCCTGTGTCAGGAAGATTCTCTGGAGAAGGAAATGGCAACCCACTCCAGTACCTTTGCCGGGAAAATCCCATGGATGGAGGAGCCCGGTAGGCTACAGTCCATGGCGTCGCAAAGAGTCGGACACGACTGAGAGACTTCACTTTCACTTTCACTTTCATGCAAAGGGGGAGAATTTGAAGACAAGTTTTAGGATGCATGGGATATGTTTGAAAGAAGGCTATTTGCTGAATAAGATACAGACATTTGAAACAAAGGATGTGGGCATATAGGAAAGGTCAAGAAATAAAATTCAATAGAATGGATAGTAATGAAAGAGGGATTTGAGCAAATGGATGAGCAAGAATTCTTAGTACTTAAATCCGTCCCCCACCCCCTCACCCCCAGCAAAACCTCTTCAGTAATTTGTTGTGACTTCCAGGATGAAGACCACACTCAGGACCCGCTGTCTGGATGACCTGGCTCCAGCTGATTTAGGCAGTCTTGTCTCCCGTGCCTTGGGATCCATGTCTTTGGATGTCTGCTTCTGGGCCAGCCTTCATCCCTTTTCTTTTCGTTAACTTCTTTTTCTCCTTCATTTTTAGTTCAGTTATCACTCTTGTCAGGGAAAGCAGACCCCCGCCCCAGTCACCTCTTCTTTTTTAATAACTCATGTTTTCCTGTCCTTTTCTTTCACACGTTTATCACAGTTGGTAGTTTTTTTTAGTGCTTGTTTTATTCATCCCCTCCAGAGAGCAGGGACCGTGGTGTTTTGCACACCTCTCCTGCCTGCCGCCCCCGCCCCCGCCATCGAAGGCATTAGCAAGTCTTTGCCATATATGGCGAGTACTGAGACAGGGAGCTACATTTTGATGTTGGTCTCAAGGGCTGAATGATTGCATGAGGGGAACGTGCGTTTGGAGTAAGAGCTGACCAGGGCGTGTAGGAGCCTTAAAAAGGGACCCTTTTAAGAGATGAGACTGGAAAATCATGTGGCCAGTACAGAGACCAAGCTACTTACTCATGGATTAGTGTAACGAGTGTGTATGAAGTAGCAACGCCTACTAGCTCTTAGAAACTTGGCATTGTGTGATGGAGTGGAAGGATGGGGCCCTCTTTATTAAAGGAGTGCATAATTTTAGTAGTTTATTGAAGTAGATACAGTCCTTAGTGGTCATTTGGAGTTTTATATTGTGGAGGGAACCAGCCTGGCTCTTTATAATTTTTAGCCAGCAAAGTGTGGTTCATTCAACAGTTAGATCTGGAAAGTCAGTCCAGCATCAGCAGTAGGTGTCAGGTCCACATTTAAAATAAGTTCTAGCTTTGATGTCATTTAAAAAGTGATGGAAAGGTAAAGAAAGTTGTTTGTTTGGATACTTTTTGGCTTTACTTTTCCTTCACAGAACAAGCATGATTGAGGGAAAGTTCATTGTGTGGATGGATTTTCAAAAGAATTGACTCTTGTAGTTAGGAAACTGTTGAGGCTTGTCAGGTGAATCATCTTTTTAAAACCTTAAAAGGGATTTGTTTTAAAGTAGTTCTGAAATCTTTTTCAGTGACTAGTTTCTGTAGTAAATATTTAGAAAAGCAAATATTCAGATTTTATTTTTTTGGCTCTTCGCCTGGGCCCATGCCAGTCCCTTGGGACATAGCTGTGACTCACATGGACGTACATGGTACCTGCCCTCTTGAAGCTCTTCAATAGAGTTAGAGCTCATTCAAGAGAACGCTAATAAAAGAAAACATGGCTTGAAGCTTCCATCCAGCCAGCCATCCCATTGTCCATCTATTTATGTATTCCTTCAACTTAGTTTTGGTGGCAACATGTCTTTAAGCTTCTTGTTGCTTTATTTCTGGTAACATAGGGACTAATCTGCAATGCAGGGAAGTAAATTTGCTTAAGATTAATCATAGTATTTAATAAAAAACCCAGTGAACAGTTAAAGGCCCTGAGGTTAAACATTGAGAGAGAAAAGAAGAAGGAACATAGGACTTCTATAACCTGTTACTTGAGATAGATGAAAGTTCTGATATGCTGATGACTGGACGGCATCACCGATACAATGAACATGAACTTGGGCAAACTCCTAGAGGTGGTGAGGGACAGGGAGGCCTGGTGTGCTGCAGTCCGCAGTGTCGCGAAGAGTTGGACATGACTGGGTGACTGAACAGCAACAGCAAGTTGGGACTCAGGAGGATGATGATTATAATTCCAATGCAGAATAGAAACTCAGATCTTCCACTTGTAGACATTGACAGACTTTTTAAAAAAGATGTTCACGTAAGCCAGTGAGTTTCTCCTATTAACAAGTAAGCTACTATTTGATGGTAACAGGTCAGTTTAGTCACTTAGTCGTGTCTGCCTCTTTGTGGCCCTATGGACTGCAGCACGCCAGGCCTCCCTGTCCATCTCCAACTCCCGGAGTTTACTCAGACTCATGTCCATTGAGTTGGTGATGCCATCCAACCATCTCATTCTCTGTTGTCCCCTTCTCCTGCCCTCAATCTTTTCCAGCATCAGGGTCTTTTCCAGTGAGTCAGCTCTTTGCATCAGGTGGCCGAAGTATTGGGAGTTTCAGCTTCAGCATCATTTCTTCCAATGAATATTCAGGACTGATTTCTTTTAGGATGGGTGGATCTCCTTGCTGTCCAAGGGACTCTCAAGAGTCTTCTGCGGCACCACAGTTCAAAAGCATCGATTCTTCAGTGCTCAGTTATCTTTAGTCAAACTCTCAGATCCATACATGACTACCAGAATAGTAGCTACTATTAATTGATTGCCTCCTATGGGCCATACACTGTACAGATTCATTATTAGTTATTTTAATATTAGCACTAGCACTGGAAGGTGGTTGGTAATATCTGTTTATAAGTTAAAAAACTGCGATGCAGGGAAATAAATTTGCTTAAGGTTAATCATAGTATTTTGCATATGCTGCTTCTAGATAATAAAAAATACAGTGAACAGTTAAAGGCCCTAAAGTTAAATAAACGTTTAGAGAGAAAAGAAGAAGGAACGTAGAACTTCTGTGACTTGTTAATTGGAGAGCTAGGTAAAAGTTGTGGTATGCTGGGATTCATACTTTGTGCCTCTAGTTCATGAGTCTTTAAGATGATAAACCAGCCCATCTGATAGCTTTCTACATTGAGGGAATTCTTTACCTTAAGAATCTCGGTGAGAGGGAGGTAGACGTCTTCCATTGTGAAAGGCAGTTGCTCACTTTCTCTGCATTTTTGGGACTTGGAATGCCCTCATATGACCTGGGGCCTCCATTCCACCACCTCAGAAGCGGTGATTTGCAGAAGCAGGCCCTAGCAGAGTCCATGTCCGCATAGAAGGAGGGTGGCCGTGGTGTCTCTTCTGGAGGCTGTCAGCGACAGATGAGTCCTGGCACTTCGTTCCGGTGTCCGTGGTGTCTCTGCAAGTCACAGGGACCGAATCCTGTGTTGTCTCCACTGGACCACATCTGTGGTTTGCTGTTTGGGTGTTCTTGACTATATGGCCTTCCAGCCTGGCCCTCCTGAGGTTTTTCTGTGAGTTGCCTAATATGCTTTAATAACTTCCTTTTCAGTTTCAACAAAGCCAGAGTTAGTTTCTTTTGTTTGCAACTAGAACCTTTACTGAGATGGTGCCAGTTTCGATAATAGACGATTTGAAAGAACTCTCTAGAGTCAGAGTCATCTGTGTCTAGATTAGAATTTACTAAGTAGAGTTCACAGTGTGTATTAAATGAAATACTCGTAAAACATTTTGCTTATTAATTTAATGATTTTACTGAATTCGAGTGCTTATTCTCGGCCAGGGTATGTTCTAGGTGTTGGATATTCAGGGTGACGGTGTAGGTACGATTCCTGTGCTCACAGAACTTACATTCTCTTGTGAAGTGTAGAGTAAGCAAGAAAGCAACTAACATACTGAGCAGGAGTGATCGATATTGTGATAAAAGTAAAGATGGGGTAAAATGATAATGGGGCTTCCCTGATGGTTCAGTGGGTAAAGAATCTTGTCTGCAGTGCAGGAGACACAGGAGATGCAGGTTGTATCCCGGGGTCGGGAAGGTGCCCTGGAGGAGGAACTGGCAACCTGCTCCAGTATTCTCGCCTGGAGAATTCCATGAACTAGAGGAGCCTGATGGGCTACATATAGTCCAGGGGGTCTCAAAAGTTGGACACAGCTGAGCGACTAACACGTTCTAAGTTATAATGATGTATGTGTGTATATTTAGGGATTGCATCTGATAAAACGTTTACTTAAAAAAGTCTTGACTTCTGCTTTTTACTGTGGGGCAGTAACTTTCTGAAGTTATCCTCCCAACATAAACAGCTAGGAAACTGGACAAAATACATGGAACAGTTGGTTTTGGATAGTAAACAATAGGCAGTTCAGAACTGTGATGCCTAACAGATGGGAAACAGACGTGGTGAGTCTTGTGATGGTCCAGCTTTTTGCCTGGAGGCAGCCTTCAGATGTCGTTTCAGGGATGTGCGTGTGTTCTCAGAAGCATCTGACTCTCTACGACCCCGCGGACCGTATTGTCCCAGGCTCCTCTGTCCATGGTATTTCCTGGCAAGAATACTGGAGTGGGTTGCCATTTCTTCCTCCAGGGGATTTCCTGACCCAGGGACCCAACCCGCATCCATTGCGTTGGCAGGTGGATTCTTCACCACTGAGCCACCGAAGGAGATCCCAGATAAAGCCCACAAGTTGAGGAAAGGGAGACTGGAGTTGAGGGAGGCCAGAATGGTTCTGATGGGAGGAGCAGAGTTCTGAAAGAAGGCAGGCATGCAGGGAAAGAGTTCCATAATCTTAGTGATCACCGTAAGTGTTGACTGAAGGCTAGTCTGTGGGACTGCAGGTACAGAGGACTGGCTGTGAGTTTATACTTGGAGATTTGACTCTCCGGGCGGGGTAGGGGATTAGCACTTTTCACCTCTCTGTTGTTCAAGGGTCACCTGTAATTTGAAAGGAATGTAATTGCTTGTCCTTACAGAGGCTAACACTCTTTAAAGAAATGTAAAGAAACCCAGCACTCAACAATGTAAAAATGTCCAGTATCCAATCAAAAATTGCTGAATGTGTGAAGATGTAGGTTAATGTGGCTTATAATTGGGGTATCAGTAAATTGAAACCAATCTAGAATTGACACATTAGAATTAATGGGCAAGGACATGAAAGCAGTTGCTGTATTCCATCTATTCAAAAAGTTAGAAATTATGAAAGATATAAAAAGACCCATGTCAAACTTTTAGAGGCGACAGCTAAGGTGTGGAATGAGAAATACATTGGATGGCATTAATGGCAGATTAGACATTCCAGAAGAGAGGATTAGTAAACTTGAAGACATAGAAAACTCAGTCAATAGAAACAAATAATAGAGACAGTGGAATTAGCAAACAAGGTTATTAAAGTGGCTATTAAAGTGGTTATTAAAATGCAGGGTCAAATGTCAATTCACTGTGTTGTACACCTGAAACTAATATATTTCATGTCAAATATACCTCAATAAAAAATATAAGTAAAGCACAGGGTCAGATTGTGCTTGATGTTGACATTTTGGTACACGAATTTTTTCTAAAAAAGAGCAAATTGTGACTGCTAACCTGAGGTTGGCTTGTTGTGTAGTTAAGAGTAGTTGAAACTTATTATTTCAGCAAAGCACCAAGATATCGCAGAAGAACTTTACTGTGCAACAGTGTGCTCATTATTACTTGATCTGTAACAGTATTACCATAAAGCTAGAAACGGAAAGGATGCTTTAATGGCCTCACAGTGTCTGTGGGTCAGGTATACGGGCACAGCTTAGCTTAGTTGGGTCTAAGGACAGCGGTCATAAGATTGACGGTGCTGTGGTCTCATCGGAGGCTTCCCTGGGGAAAGGTCTCTGCTCGTTTGACGGGTGCTAGCGTTCAGCACCCTCTGTGATGTTGGACCGAGGGCTGCAGTTTCTTGCTGCCTGCTGGCAGGCACCCACCCTCAGTTCCTTGGGGTGTGGTCCTTTCCCATCGTGGCCACTTAACTTGCTCCAAGACAGTGAAGGAGCGAGTCTGCACACTAGACAGCTGCGTGGTCTCCTGCCTCATAACCACATAAGCGCCACGCCTTCCCCTTGCCTGTGTGCTCATGGTTAACAGCAATCATGGGTCTTGACTCAAGGGAAGGGCCCGTGGAAGGGCCTGGCAGCAGATGGCTGTGAGGTGGGAGTCACCTCAGAGTCTGTCCCTGTGGACGGTAGAGAGAGGTGGAGAGTGTGTTTCCTGGAGTCTGTGCCAGGCACCTGGCTTTGAATCCCAGCCCTGGAAGCATCTCGGAGCCTCAGTTTCCCTGCGGGGATAGTCTCTGCCTACTGTTGACAGTGTGTGAAAAGGGCGAATGCTTGTTGTCAGTTAAATTCTTTCTTTATACTACTGTTCGTTAGTTCTCAATAGATCAGATCTTCAGTCTCTTTTTGCTTCCTATGAATTTTTTTAAGTATTTATTCTTAGTTTTATTTATTTATTTATTTTATTCTTAGTTTTAACATGCAAATAATCAAAATTGAATGCCTACTGAAAGGCTTGTGAAGTAAAGCCTGTCCCTGGGAACAGCCTTCCTAACTCCTAGTCCTGCCCCCTAGAGCTGTGCTTCCTGCTTTTGGATGCTAGTGCTAAGACCACGACCCAAACTGGCTTCCGGGTCACTCTCAGTTGGAAGTCCAGAGGTAGGGTGGATTCTTCAGCTGATTGGTTTTGTGGCTTCCCTGGTGGCTCAGACGGTAAAGCGTCTGCCTCCAATGCGGGAGACCCGGGTTTGATCCCTGGGTCGGGAAGATCTCCTGGAGAAGGAAATGGCAACCCACTCCAGTACTCTCGGCTGGAAAATTCCATGGATGGAGGAGCCTGGTAGGCTACAGTCCATGGGGTCGCAAAGAGTCGGACACGACTGAGCGACTTCAATGTCAATGTCAGTGACTTCAGGGTCCTGAGTTTCCGTCTCCCCTTTTATTTAGTCTTTGGCCGGTTACATCCTCAGTAAGATGCCGGAGTTTCAGAGTAGTACAGGTACAAGAGTGTCTAGAGAAGGAAAATTTATCTTTCATGTAGTTGTATAAGAATGTGGAAACTTTGCCTAGAAACACTGGCAGACCTACCTCCTGGCTTACAGGCCTGTTTCTGAAACACTCACTAGAAAGGGAAACGGAATGACATTTAGACCAGTTGGACACACGCATGGAACTGAGTGCTTTCCCTGAGCACGTGCCTAAATGGGTGAGTGTGCAAAAGAGTTCTGGGCAAAATTGACTTAGGTTACAGCGGAAAAGGGAAATTGGAGGCTGGGTGGGTAACTCTGACCCTACTCTGTATTTGACATAAGATTTAAGACGCTGTCTGTTGGTTTTCTGTGTGTGTGCTCAGTCTTGTCTGACTGCGAACCCGTGGACTGTAGCTCGCCAGGCTCCTCTGTCGATGGAATTCTCTAGGCAAGAGTACTGGAGTCGGGGAGTGGGTGTCATTGTTTTAAGATAGACTGACGTCTTCCATCTATCCGTTGTCGTTACATGTATGTTTTCGTAGAGTGTATTCAGTGTAGTGTTATGATTATGTAAGTCTTGTTCACCGTGGAGGCAAATTGTATACTGTGATTACATTTCCCTCCTTGTATAATTTTGTTTTTCCCATTTTGTTTTCCTCCTGTGGTTTTGGTTTGCTTTGTTTTCTAGGTCCTCGTGTTAACTTTCCCCATACCTTCTAATAGCCTCTCTGTATAGTTTTGCACAAAGATTAGATAATTAGTTGCCCTATGCCGCATTCTCACCCACCCCCACCCCCTTCCTTAAGGGCCCCTCCATCAAACCACTCCTATCTGGGAATTAAATGTTGTTGATTAAAGTGCGGTTGATGTAGAGTGTTGTGTTTCTGCTGTATCACAGAGGGAGTCCGTTATACATACACGTATGTACTCTCTTTTAGGGTCTTTTCCTATGTATGTCGTTGTTTAGCTGCCAAGTCGTGTCCGACTCTTTGCGACCCCATGGACTGTAGCCCACCCAGCTCCTCTGTCCACGGGATTTCCCAGGCAAGGATACTGGAGTGGGTTGCCATTTCCTCCTCCAACTTTTTTCTTTCATTTTGTCAGCACAGCTTTTAGACTTCCCGAGAAAGAGTGCATGAGAGGTTAGTTTTTTGAGACATCATCTGAAAGTGTCTTTAATCTGTTTTCTTTCAGGAGTAAAAGTTTTGACTGGGTATAGAATTGCAGTTGGAATGTAATTTTTACTGAGAACTCTGAATGAATTGCTTCATGCTTTTCTAGCTTCTTATAGCAGATATAATTTGTATTCTCCGTTCCAAAAGTATGGAAAAGTCAGAGGACATAATGCACTCTCATGTAACCATTACCCAGCTTCAGCAGTTGTCAGCTCATGGCCACTTTTTAAAAATTTGTGTGTGTCCCTCTTCCTTTTCATTTCATACAAGCAAACCCAGATACATAGTTTTACTTGCGAATATTTGTTTGTCTCTCTAAAAGATAAGGGCTCATTTGTAAACTGTAACCCTTGTAGTAATATCATACCTTTAAAAGATTAAAAAAAAATTCTTCAGATATCCAGTTGAAGTTCAAATTACCTTGATTGCCTCAGAATTATGTTTTAAAACAGTTTATTCAAATTAGAACTTAAGTAAGATCCATAAATTGTCATTGACTGACAAACCTCTGAAGTCTCTTTTAATCTATCGGTGTTATTTTTTTCCCTTGAGTTTTATTTGTTGAAGAAACTGTGTCCTCTGTCTTGAAGTTTTCTATAGCCTGTGCATTGCTGAGTGAAACCCTGTGGTGTCATTGACGTGTCCCCGTCCCTTGCAGTGTATTTCCTATATGTGGCAGTGAGATCTAGAGACTTGATAAGATTCTCTGTGTGTGTGTTTTTTTTTTTTGAGAGGTGGTAAGTGGGGAGAATACTACATGGGTGGTATGTTATCTTTAGGAGGCATAAAATATCTGACTCTGTGATGTTAGTAACTACTAAATATTAATGTGGATCCATTGATTTATTTGAGATTTTGGTTCTTTTTATGTGAACCCTCCCACTCCCCAGGAGTTTTGAGGATCTGATCTTCATCTGTAGTGTTCGGAAGTTTTGTAGTGTTGCCTTGAGTATTTTCTGTTTATTTTTTACCCTTACTGGGAGATATTTTTCAACTTTTATTTTCCATCAGGATGTATTTTTTATGTTCTCTGCTCCCTACCCCCTCCCCCCCCACCCCCGCCCTTTCTTTCTTTTCATTAGTATTTTGTTTTTACTTCATGGTTTCATATATTCTTTTACCTTTTCAGGCACATTCATATTATGATTAATTGCCTTTTTTTTCCCCTTCATGGCATTGTCTCCGTTTCCTGTGGATTCTTGTTTTTCTGCTTGCTTTGATTTCTGTCTTTGAGTTTTGGCAGCTTTCCTCAAATATCTGGCCATCCCTGGGCTGGTGGCTTGTGTTTAGGAGTAAGTGGTGATAAAGCTGAAAAGAAGCTATTTTCGCAGGTGAAGCTTGCTCACTGAAGGCATATTAGTGTGGTGCTTGAGGGACCTGTGAGCGTGAGTGCCCTTGTTTTACTCCAGGGCTCTTGTTGATGAGTCGCTAAGTTGTGTCCGACTCGTTGCTACTCTATGGACTGTAACCGGCCAGGCTCCTCTGTCCATGGGATATCCCAGGCAAGAGTACTGGAGTGGGGTGCCGTTTCCTTCTCCAGGGGATCTTCCCGATCCAGGGATCAAATCTGCATCCCCTGTGTTGGCAGGTGGATAGTTTACCTGCTGCTGAGCCACTGAGGAAGCTCCTTGCAGTCTTCCGCCTCACCTGTTCTCTTGTGCTTGGTCTCTCCACAGGTAGAGTCTCTGTGTGTTTTCCCCAGAGAGCACACATGCCTCTGGTCTGTTTGGGGACATGGTAGTTGCCAGCCCAGATAGGATTTGGGTTGCAATATGGGGTTTTACTGCATTTAATTTGCTTATTTGTTGAAATGAACTCAGATAAGTTGCAGGTAGAATATAAACAACTTATTTCTTGAATCTTTTGAGATAAAGTTGTTGACATGAAGTCTCTTCTTTGTTGAATCTTGTAGTGCATTTTTCCTATGAACAGAGACGTTCTCTTGCCTGACGACAGTACAGCCATCAGAGGCAGAAATTTAACATTGATACATTACAGCTGTCTGATGCTTAGGCCTCCATTCAGCTTTCAGTCGTTGCCCCAGTGGTATTCCTTTATAGAAGGATACAGTCAATCTAGGATCACTTCACACCTTTTGTTGTCATGTCTCTCCAATTCTTGATCTACAGTAGTCCTTCAGCTGCTCTTTCTTGTATGATGTTGATATTTTTGAAGACTACAGGCCAGTTATTTTAGAGAGTCCCTCTCAATGTGAATTTGTCTGATGTTTCTTTACTAGATGTAGGCTGAACATCTTGGCCAGGAGTATCATGGAAGGGATGCTGTGTTAATTTCAGTGCATTTTGTTAGATGGTGTATTACTGATTTTCAGTTTGTGCTGTAAAAAATATTACCACAAGTTCAGTGGCTTAAAAAAACACACATTATGTCACAGTTCTGAGTTCAGCAGAAGTCCAAAATGGATCTGCTCTGGGCTCAAGTCTTGGTGTTGGTAGGGCTGCATCCCTCGTGGAGACTGTAAGTTCATGTGCCTGCCCTCTTCTGGTTCTGGGGGCCGTCTGCTCTTCTTGGCTTGGGTCTCCCCCTGTTTGCACACCTGGCCACTGTGGACCTCACGCACCTGTGCTGCTGTCTCTCTCCTCCCTGCTCTCACTCTGGAGGGGTTTTGTGATTTCACTGGGCCCACTGGGGTCATTGAGGTTAGTCTCAATTTTAAAGTTATGTGATTGGCAAATTTAATTTCCTGTGCAACCGTGATTCCCCTTTGCTATGTAAAGGAACACGTTCACAGGTGCCGAGGGTCAGGTTATGGAGCACGCTTGGGTGGGGCGGTACCGTGCCTACTGCAGGGGGCATATGATTGCCGTCGGTACCTTATTGATAACATTCACTTTGATCACTTGATTATGGTGGTGCCCTCAGGCTCCTCCATTTTAAAGTTATGTTTCCTCCCTTTTTGTAATAAGTATTTTGTACAGAGATACTTTGCGACTGTGTAAAATATTGTCGATTACCGACTTTTAACGTGTTCACTTGTTTTGTATCACTGTGGGTACCTGATGTGCTGTTTTATGCAGTGGGTTGTAATCTATTACTGCATTGATTTTGGTGCTTCACTTGCCCCAGATTTTGCCAGGTTGACTTCTGTGTCCTTTTAGCCTATCTCTATCATTTTTTGGAGCTCTTCCAAGCTTATCTTAAACTTCTGTCTCAGCCTTGGAGTAGGCCATTTTTCCAAGAAGCTCCTTCCCCCCTAAAAAGTCTTTATGTTGAAATGATTATTTCACATTTCAAAACTCATAGGAAGTTGCAAGGATGCCCCGTCAGCTTCCTTTGGTGGAATTTTGTGTAGCCTTAGCACAGTATCAAAATCTGGACATCTGATATATCTGGTACATTTCTGGTAACTGCATGCCTTATTTCTTTAGTTTTTAAACTTGCATTTGTGTGTGTGAGCATAGTCTTTTGTAACTTGTCTGTTCCGTGTATAGATTTGGGTAAGCTAGTCCTACAGTCAAAGTAAGAGAGCTGTTCTGTCACTTTAGAAGAACACTTTTTGCTACCTTTTGTATTCCCCCTCCACCGTTTTGTTTATTCTCCATGTTTGTAGTTTTGTCACTTCAATATGTGAGATGAGTGGAATCATACAGTATGTAACCTTTTTAAGATCAGCCTTTTTCACAAAGTGTAATGCCTTGAGATCCGTTTGGTGTTGTGCACATCAGTAGTTAATCTTTCTTATTGCTGAGTAGTGTTCTGTTGTATGCTTGTACCAAGTTTGTTAAACCATTCAACTATTGAAGGGCATTTGGATTGTTTCGAGTATTTTGTATGATATTGTGAATAAAGCTGCTGTGAATGTCTGTGACAGATGTCTGTGCAGCTTCCTCTGTGTCGGGGTGGGGTCTGCGCATGCTGCTGGGCCCCATGCTGGGCGTGTGTGCAGTCCTCTAGGCGCCCCCAGAGTCTCCCCGTGGTGTGTGTGCCCGCTATGTTCTCAGCAGTGCCGCACGAGGGGCCAGTTCCTCGGCATCTGCCCACCGTCTGGTATTCTCACCCTTTTATTCAGCTGTGGGTGTCGTGGTGCCCTACTGTGGTTTCAGTGTGCATTTTCTTAATAACTAAGGATGTTAAACATCTTTTCATTTGCTTGTTTGCTATCTCTGTCTCCTCTTTGGTGAAGTATCTGTTCATGTCTTTTGTCCATTTTCTGATTAGGTTTTTTTAAAAAAAAACTTTGAGTTACGAGATTCTTTATGTGTTCTGGATACAGGGTCTTTTTTTTGTTGGATATGTGATTCTCCCTGTCTGTTCCTTGTTTTTTTCTTCCTCATTACAGTCTTTTTTTTTTTTTCCAGAGCAAAAAGTTTGAATTTTGACAAAGTCCAGTTTATATTAAATTTTTCTTTTATGGGTCATGTATTTGATATCAAGTGTGAGAACTCTGCCTGGAGTGCTGATTTCTTTTCCTGGAGAATGGTATTTAGAAACCGAAATCTGAGCATTAGGTATGCTCATTGCTGTTAGGGTGTGGGTGCTCCCCAGGTCTCTGGACATAGAGAATATGTGTGTGTCCTCATAGGCCCTTCCAGGTTTCAGGATTCGTTAACCATTTTCCTTGGTATCTCCAGGTGTAGACACTTATTGTGTGCCTTTCTTCATTCTCCTACGTCTACTACCACTTCTACCTTCTGTAGAGCCCATGATTTTTCGTTACCTAAAAATTTGACCATTACTTTCTTCTACTATTATTATTACTTTTGACGTCTTTACTGATTTTAGGTGGCTTTAATTTTCGGTGGCGCTTTGTGAGAATAGTTGTAAATGCTTGGATTATCCACTGTGTTGAATTTGTACTTACTGAAACTGTAATATTCCTTTTTTCAGACTATTTTTTGGTCTTTATTTCTTTACACTCTCAGCCCTGCTGTCTTCTCCTATACCTGCTCTCACCCTGATTGTGCTGTTTCTTCACAGCCTGTAACCATCCATGGCTTTTGTTTCTAAGCAGTGAAGACCAGGTTTATTATTCAAGTTCTCCTTGTGGTGACCTCAGCTTGTCTTGGCACTCTTTGCCTGCAGCCCCCTGCACTTGCTCCACTTAACGGCTCCTCTCAGTGGCTCTCGTCCCCACGCGTGTTTTGCTTTCCGCTCCTTCCGCTGTCTTCCTTCAGGCACACTGTCTCTGCTGCTTGTACGAGGCCTTCTGTAGAGCCCAGAGCTCGGCATAGTAGGCACCTGAGGCATCAAATGCACAAATGCTGCTTCCTCTAATGTAATAATATCACCCACGCTTTTTATTGCCTATTTTCATTTTCCAAACACTGTCATCATATAGCATCTCATTTAATTCTCAAAGCAGCTCTGTCAGCCATTACTCATCTTTAAGAAATGATGCTGAGTGAAATGTCCAAGGTCTGATTATAGGAGTGAAATTTAACATGTTTGCGTTCCTTGTTATGTGACAGGCCCTGATTTAGATGCTAAGGACACTTGGGGAAGAAAGCAGACACATATGCCCTCGGTACAGCCGGTGTTAGAATGTTTGAATTCCAGCCCTTGTGGGGTGGGTTTTGGGGAAAGTCTTCATAACCTCAGTTACTCATCTCAGATGTAATCTCCTTTAGTCTTTCCTAACTCTCCTGGAAGGATGCATAAATGGGGTAGAAAGAATAGCTCTGTCTTCTGTGTTCTCATTGGTTCCTTCTTGTGTTTGCATTGTGCCCAGTTTTACTCTCAGTTCAGTCACTCAGTCGTGTCCGACTCTTTGCGACCCCATGGACTGCAGCACGCCAGGCCTCCCTGTCCATCACCAACTCCCAGAATTTGCTCATATTCATGTCCATCGAGTTGGTGATGCCATCTAACCATCTAATCCTGTGTTGTCCCCTTCTCCTCCCTTCCTCAGTCTTTCCCACCATCAGGGTCTTTTCCAGCGAGTCAGTTCTTCACATCAGGTGGCCAAAGTATTGAAGTTTCAGTTTCAGCATCAGTCCTTCCAATGAATATTCAGGACTGATTTCCTTTAGGAGGGACTGGTTGGATCTCTTTGCAGTCCAAGGACTCTGAAGAATCCTCTCCAATACCACAATTCTAAAGCATCTGTAGCATTTGTAAAATCACTATTTGTATTTGGGGCCTTAGCTAGATTGAGCAGCAGTGGCCAGGGATTTTTTTTTTTTTTTCCTGGTATCCAGGATGCCTGGCACAGAGTGTATCTTAATATTTCTCAGGCAGTGTTTGAACCGATAATATAAAGACTTATCCATGGTTGTCATTTTCTACTGGCAGATAACAGTTCTCTTTCGTTCTCATTACTGCCTCTATGCGAGGATACAAATCAGTTTAAAAATCTCCACTTTGTATTCTTAGCCAGGAGGGTATATTCTCAAAGAGATTATCTGTAGGCAGCTTCTTAACTTAAGTTTAATAAGCTATTTTGTGTGTGGATGTGTATAGTTCTTTAGCCTGAAGATGGAGTCTTGACCTGCTTCTCTCCTCAGTATTAACAATCTGGTAGGAGTTCTGAGTTATTCGTTAAAGAAGTGTGCTGATATAAAATAAGATGTAAGAATTTACCAGCCTTTTTTCCAAGTTCAAGACAGTAAATTATTTTCAGATGTGGAATGTTTACCTTCAAACATCTTGCAAACAGGTACATTTTAACTTTTCTTCCATGTTTGTTTGCATGCAAAATATTGAGGTTATCTGTATTTATTTAGTGAACCATGTCAAACTCAGAGGCTTAAAACAACCAATGCTCTTCTTTGCTCACGATTCTCCAATTTGGGCAGGCCTTGCCTCCATTCCACATGGTGTCTCCTGGGACTGGGAAGTCCGAGAGGGTGGATTCCAGCCCGTGTGGTGTCTGAGACATCTTCCTTAGGTAACCTATTTGTATGATTGCCCTGGGCTCTCTCACGGCATGGTCTTGGGGTGGTTGAACTTCATATGTTCAACTGGATTGAACTGGATTCTGGTGGTGCCAACAGCAGGAGCCACTGGGCCATCTTAATACTTTTCATGCCTGAAAACTGGCGTAGTGTCATCTTTACCAGATTCTTTGGTCAAAAGCAAGTCACAGGGCAGCCTGGATTCAAGCAGAGGAGACAGTGTAAGGTGCAGACCCTGGGCTGCTGCTGCTGAGTCGCTTCAGTCGTGTCTGACTCTGTGCGACCCCATAGACGGCAGCCCACTGGGCTCCTCCGTCCCTGGGATTCTCCAGGCAAGAACACTGGAGTGGGCTGCCATTTCCTTCTCCAATGCAGGAAAGTGAAAAGTGAAAGGGAAGTCGCTCAGTCCTGTCCAACTCTTCTCGACTCCATGGACTGTAGCCCACCAGGCTCTTCTGTCCATGAGATTTTCCAGGCAAGAGTACTGGAGTGGGATGCCATCGCCTTCTCCGGCGGACACTGGGCAGAAGTGGTTTATTGGGACCACTAAAGGGCATGAACTCCAGAAGGTTATCTGTCTAAAGTGGAAAAAGGCCACTTTTCTGTTCTGTTTTTATTATCTAATCTGACCAGCTTATCCATTTTATAATACAGTGATCTGATTGTATGCCATTTTTGCTATCACTACATTCAGATAGCTGTAATTTGTTGTATTCACTTAAACTGTGGATTGATCATTTTGGTAGGGCTTATAATTATGGACATGTGGAGATTGAAGAGACAATGGAGTACTTCATGGCTCACTCGGCTCTGAGTTGCACCTAAGTTCAAGTACCAAAACACTGGATAAAAACCCAGAGTACATACTTTGTGAAATAAGTGATGTGAACGTCCTTTGGGGCCACATGTTGCAGTCCATAAAATATCTCAGATATTTCTCCAGTAGCCCAGGGGTTACCCTTTGTACAGGGGAAAGAAGAGACAGATAATTACATCGTCTGTAATGGCAGCTCAGGACTTACTTTTTTCTGCCTCCGAATAGATTTCTCCTTAATGCCCGGAATATGACAGTGTTCATTTTATTTAAATAGTTCTTATCTTGAGTCCATGTTGAGGTCATCCTGTTAACTGGGTTTGAGTGTGACAGTGGAAGTTTGTCACATTGGGTGGTTCCTTGTGGCTCCTTGACCAAATACATCAGAGTTCTCTGGAAAGCTTAAAAGAAATGCAAGTTTTTGGGTCTAGCCCCAGACTTGGCATATCCAGATGTCTGAGAAGGGGTCTGGGTGATGTGTAGTTTGCGGATCCCGTTATTAGGTTCTGCAGCTGCAGTCTCCAGAGGGGCGCTATCACTCCCCAAGGTGGGGAAACTGTTTTCGGGCATGGGGAGGTGAGAAAAATCTTAGCTAGTACAGTGCTTTGTGACTCCCCCATAATTCAACCTATCTGACAAAGCCTTATTCCACAATTTTTCATTCTTCTCGTAAAGGAGAGATTTAAATAAAGCTTTCCTCCTGGGGATGGGAGTAAAGGAAAGAAGGTTGAGAACCGTTGTTCTGTAAGAGTAATTCTGACATAGTACCTGTCCCACCACACCTGAGCCACCACCCCCATCCTGGAAAACGTAGTGTGTGATTTGGAGGATGTGTTTTTAATACTAAGGTTTTACCTATGCTAAATAGGCTTTCCTTTAAAAATCTTGAGGGTTGGTGAAAGGAGTTTACTCCATGGTGTTTTTGCATCCAGCCAGATTGATCTTATCCTTACGGACAAAGCACTGTGAGAACGGACTCTTCTGGGATTCGGAAGCCCCTTCAGCTTTACATTAGCAAAAGCTCCTCCTGTTCTTGGGCTGGTTCACACCCAGCTCACGAGGATGCCTTATAGCCCAGGAAAGGACGTGCTCCTGTCCCTCCTGGGAGCCAGGCCTGTGTCCTGTGCGCTGCAGGCCCTGGGGGTTAGGGTGGGGGCAGAGGCGGCGCCCCGGCGCCCCTATTCTTGGGGCAGGAAAAGTGTGGGCCGGCCACCGCTGCTCGGGTGTGCTGCTTGCTTTCCTCCCTTTGGATGGGGTACGAATGAAAGTGCTGCAGTTTGGGGCAGTAGTGGGAGAGGGGGGGCTTCCCTGGTGGCTCACACAGTGGATAACCTGCCTGCACTGTAGGAAGCCCGGGTTCCAGCCCTGGATCAGGAAGATCCCCTGGACGAGGGAATGGCACCCACTCTAGTGTTCCTGCCTGGAGAATCCCATGGGAGCCTGGTTGGGCTACAGTCCACGGGTTGCGAAGAATTCAGACACAACTGAGTGACTCACACACACAAAGTGGGAGAAGGAGAAGAGAAGTTTCTAATATATCACCTTCCATAAAGAAAATTTATTTTGATGTGAGTATTTCTAGATCCTTGTTAATGTCTTGGTCCTGGTTTTGTTTTCTGTGGAATTTGTCCAGGCTCAGGAAAGTTAAAGGCGTAGTACAGCCAGAAATCTAAAGGTTTCTGTAAATCTGCATTCACGTGAAAGCACATTGCTTGGCAACCGGCAGATGCTGGGGTAGGTTATTTGTTGACTCAATTAATAAAATTAACCTAAAGTTTATTTTTAAAAAAGTGTTGTTCTCTTTTCCGATTTTAGAATCCAGTCATAGCATAATGTTGAATGGAAGGTGACCTGGAAAGTTAGGAGGCCCGGAGTCCAGTGCTCTTCCTATGCACCATGATTCTTAACCTCTAGACTTTCGTGAACGATCTTTTAAGAGCCCTTCAGCGTGCAGCATTTTAGTGTCAAACACCTTAGAAATGCCCTCAGCTGATGTCATCATTAGAACGAACGGGTTCCAGTTGCCACCCAGGGAGTGGTGTATTCGGGTCCACAGTCAAGCTGCTGTAACTGGGAGCCAGCACTTCCGTGGCTCTGAGAACATAGAATCCTCTCGAGGTGAACTGCTGGGTCGGGGGTGGGGGGGCCCAGTGGCTCCTTCAGAGACAGGCATTTATTCTTCCCTGGTCCTTCAGGGTACCCTGGGGATGGGCCTCATCTGTGTTGTCCTTGCCCCATCTCTTAGGAAGGTGAAGAGACAGAGACATGTTCACTCCTTGTCTTAGAAGATCAGAAGCAGCAGCCATGCCTCCTTTCGCACTCCGTCTATGTAAACTTGGTCATATGGCCATACCCAGCTGCCGTGGAAGTTGGAAAGTGGAACCCAACAGGGCAGTTGTGTGTGTGACAATAATTATGGATGAAGGAGATGAGTGTTTTGTCTCTGCCACAGACAGTGTGGAGGAAACCTTTTAGTTTTCTTAGTATCCTTTCGGGGGAAGCTTTTTACTGAATGTTTTTGTTTACCAAAAATCTTACGGTTAACACAAAGAGGAAGTAAATTATTTTGGCATTTGGATTAAAATGCTGAGTATATTTGAAAGGCATGTTCTGAAATTACTAGGAACATGAAACTAACCAGCTCTAACCGTTTATACCTTTGTCTCCTCAAAGTACAAGCCAGGTAAAGAGTTGTTTAATCTTTGCTGCATTCTGTGTTACTGGAAACACTTAGGTGCACATTCTGTCACAAGTGACATCTCTTTCCCAGAGGAGTAGCACATAGTTCTCTTTGGTAAACTAGCCCAGCAGAACGAAGCTCTTTCTTAAATGCTATCAAACCTCATGGGCTCTGAATTCTTAGAAATTCGTAAATTTGGCCATGTGTGAAAATCACCTGGGGCCCTTATTCAAAATACGGGTTCTGGCCCTACCCTTTCGAGGTTCTGATGGTTCTGTCTCTGAAGCTGAATTTTTAACCAGCCCCTGAGGGTGATTCTGATGCAGATGTCAGTGGTATGGGACCCACTTGCTTTGGATAGTCTACACCTCAGGTGCCTCATACGTGAAAGTGCAAAATTATGTATCTACTGGGTTTTGTAGGGTTCAGAGAACGTGACACAAGTTGTATTTAAAATTGCTTCATAAATTAAAACGTATTATCAGAAATGTTAGGTGGCGTTTTTAAGTCTGTGCCAGGTATTGTGCTAATTTGTTTGGTAAATAAGGGTAAGTGCTCATATCTCCGTTTAAAGTAAGCTGGGAAATTACTATAAGATAGAAGTCTAGACTTCTTGATCGTTGCCTAATTGAACAGAGATTCTGGAAAAGTTAGCTGCTCAGCATAAGTACCAGTATAGCACAAACCAAATAATTTACATACATTTGTTTTAACATTGTGTTAAGACTTCCCTGGTGGCTCAGATGGAAAAAGTGTCTGCCTACAATGCAGAAGACCCGGGTTTGATCCCTGGGTCGGGAAGATCCCCTGGAGAAGGAAATGGCACCCACTCCAGTACTCTTGCCTGGAAAATCCCATGGACAGAGGAGCCTGGTGGGCTGCAGTCCATGGGGTCTCAGAGTCGGACACGACTGATCGACGTCACTTCTTCACTTCTCTGATCGACGTCACTTCTTCACTTCTTAAGTTACTGTGTATCAATTTGATGACTTCAATTAAATACATCTTCAGTGTCATCTGTGTGGGAAATTGCTTTGTTCTTTGACCTTGAATATGATACAGTCTCTGTTCGTAATGAAATTACAACCTGGTAGAGAAGACAAGACTATTAAATCACAGTACCATTCTTAAGAGAATTTTATTCTTAAGGGATGTATTCTACAACTGTTACAAGGCAGGTTCTGAATGCGATGTTCAAGTTCAGAAGATGGGAGAGGTCATGTAAGGTGAAGAGCACAGCTTGAGACGGAGGGCTTCCCTTTTCCTTTCTGCCCCAGAGGGACCAGTGTCTGTCAGGGACCTGGACACTCTTCTGTCTCCCTGATCTGCGGTTGTTGGGACCTTGTAAGGAAAGGAGCAGGAGAGAGAAGCTGGTGAAGGTCAAGGATGAGGCCTCTTCTCTGAAGTAAAGGGGAGCAGAACTAAATTTGATGATGCAAAGCCTGTGCTAGGCACATCCGCAGATCTTCTTAATCAGCTGCAACAGTTCTGTGGTTGAGAGGAGCAGTGTCCTTTAGTGGAAAGAGTATGGGATCTTAAAACCTAGAAAAGGTTTGGTAAAAGAAAGAAAGTGAAAGTCACACAGTTGTGTCCGACTCTTCGTGACCCCGTGAACTGTACGGTCCATGGAATTCTCCAGGCTGGAATACTGGAGTGGGTAGCCTTTCCCTCCACCCGGGGATCTTCCCAGCCCAGGGATCGAACTGGGATCTCCTGCATCACAGGTGGATTCTTTACCAACTGCCCTAAATTGAGAAGCATTTGGTAATGTTAGACCCAAATCCGGCTTGTACATAGATGTTCAAGTAAGTGGCTTTTTTCCTGGTGAGACGATTACCCAGGACATGTCAGACTGTTCCTTCTTTTCAGCATATTAGATGTGCCTTGGCTTTCACAAGGGCGTGGTTTGCTGCTTAAGCCGTTGAGGTATTATGGTTAGAGCCCCGAGGGTTCGTGATGAAGCTACAGGGTAGAGAAAGGGGGAAGAGTGGTGTGGAAAACACGCAATAGTAGGAAATTTTGACAGGAAATACAACACAGGCTGATTCATTTGATCATGCACCAAAAGTTAGGGGTAAAGTAGGGAAAAGCCACAAATACAGTTTCTGCCCTCATGTCATTGACAGTGAAAGTTTAGCATTTTAGCAGTTGCTGTTTGTGATAGAACCTATGAAAGCTTTCTTAAAGTTTTCCAGATTGGATAGCTCCATATTGGGTTTCACTGAGCATGAAAGTGGTGGGGATTTTACGTTCTATGTCTTCCAGTGTTTATGTCTTTTTAAAGCTTGAAGGAACTCACAAAAAAGTAGTTAAGATTGCAAATCATTCCAAATGAGATGTTGATATTAAATTAGGCATACTTTTCCACATCCTCCAAGAATACAAATACAGACTGAAGTGTTTTTCATAGGTGATGTTTGTAAGTGTACATATTTTAAGATTGGAAATGTCTTTATCTCTTTGTATTAGTTTCCTGTGGCTTCTGTAAAAAATCACCACAAACTTAATGATTTAAAATAACAGATGTGTGCTTTCATTGTTCTGGAAGTCAGAAGCCTTGAAATCAGTACCCCTGAGCCGAAACTGAAGTGTTGGTTGATGCAGGGGCATCTCCTCCTGACGCGCTTCTGGTGGCTGCCAGCATTCTCTGGCTGGTGGCTGCATCACTCTGCGCTCTGCCTCCGTGGGCTCACTGCCTTCTCTCTGCTGGTGTCAGGTGTCTGTCTAGTGCGCTCAGAAGGACACTTGTAAAGGCATGTAGGACCCGCCTGGATCGTCTCATTTCAGCATCCTTAACTGAACCTTAGTCACATCTGTAAAGACCTATTTCTAAATATGATCACATCTGTAGGTTCCAGAGATTAGGATGTGGATATTTTTTTGGAGAGAGTGACCCTTTTTAGCTTACACTCTGATAGATTGCAGGCAGATTTTTGGACAGAGGAGCAAAAATTGTGTGAACAGAGGAGCCTCAAGAGTTGCATATGACTTAGTGAATAAACCACCACCAGTGATACATTATGTGGAAGAGTAGAGGCATGTTGCTTTTGAAATAGTAACTTTTAGATATTTGTAAGTATATTTCTAGTTAGAGTAGAAATTCATAGTGTATTATGCATCTTTTCAATGTTAGCTTGATTTTCAAATTTGGAATTCAAATTGGGAGGCATTGCCCCAAATTTTAGTACTTCACATGTCATTTATAATAATGGTTTTTGAGCTACTAGTCTCTAAGAGTGGAGGTTATGGGTCTGGCTCAATCCGACAGCGATAATTTTTATTAGGATTTGTTAAAAATGAGTATTAATTTAGGAAAATGATACAAATTATTAGAACACATTTTAGCAATGTAGGAATTTTAATGACTTTGTGAGAAGGTGCAGATTGTAGAAGAATAGTGACAAATACACTATGATTACACTTTTCCTAAAATTGCTTGTTTGTATCAAACTTGAAAATGTGCTGCAGTTGGAGTATATTTTTTAATTATACCTTCTTTTAGCTAATTTTGGACTGGTCATTTTGAATAAGATGAACATACAGTAAACGGTGTTGTTTAAAAAGAAAAGATGGTCACACTTAGAATGGAAAGTACCAGTGATAGTGTTTTTGCGGTCATGAGCCAGCCATGAACCAGCCATGAACATAAATGTATTATGTGTGTATGTTAATTTTAATACCTGGTTCTTTGTTGAACCTGCCTGATTTTTTTGATTATCCTTAAAAAATTGACGCTTTTTTCTAAGCATCTTAAGATACGTATTTGGAAGTTTTTTTCAGATGGTTCTATTATTTCTAATTCCTTGGGTGTGAAATTGGGTTGTTTACCCACTGAGTTTCTCTTGGGATGAAGGGTTTCTTTGTGTGTTTGTAATTACTGTGCATGAGCTTCACAGGAACTTCCGAAGGTGTACTATATATTGAGGCAAGTTCATATCTGTTTTTAAGTATTTAGAGTTGGCGACACTTTCCACCTCCCATTCCCCATTTCCCAAATGGGATAGCCATAAACATTATCAAGCTGTTTACCTGCCTCCCACTTGGTGCAGTTGTTGCCATATTTCTTTATTCCCACCATGTGTTATTCCTACATATGTTACAATCTTGTGATTTTAGCTTCAAGCACATTTTACTGTAATTTATAGTTTTTGTTTTAAACAATCAATATTCTTTTAAGTATAAGAAAGAAAAAATACTCATTTTGAAAATTTACCTACTTATTTACCATTTCTGGCATTCTTCATTTCTTGTATAGATTTGTGTTTCAATCCAGTATCATTTCACCTCAGCCTGAAGAACATTCTTTAGTGGTTTTTGTAGTTCAGGTATGCTGGTAAAGAATTTATTGCACCTTAGTGCTTGAAGTTTATTTCCCCTGGGTATAGAATTCCACATTCGTGGTAGTTGTCACTGAGCACATTAATGGTGGTATTCCACTGTCTTCTGGCTTCCATCGTTTCCAGTGAGATGTTAGTTTTAATTACTATTTTGTTCTTCTCTGTATATACTTTTTTCTCTGGCCACTTTTAAGATCTTTCTCTTTGTCTTTGGTTTTAAACTGTTTGCCTGTGGCATGTCTGGGTGTAATTACAATGTGAGAGATTTTTAGCCATGATTTCTTCACATGTTTTTCTACTATCTTCTCAGTGTCTCCTGTGATTTTATTATTTTCTTTTCGTTCTTTTTTTTTGTAGTTTCAATTTTTCTGCTGAGATACTCTGTTCACACATTAAAGAGCAAAATTCCTGAAAGTTTTGGAACACATTTTCTTCTAATTCTTTGTATAAAACACGAAGTTGTAAAGCTATTATCTGTGGTGTAGCGTCTCAGCCAGCCTTGAGCTGGTGTTCTGTTGCCTCTTATCCCCTGGACTGTGGATCCCTTCTTTTTGTTTCTTGTTTACTGATTTTTGATTGAACACCGTTTTCTTTTTAAGAACGTTAATGTCAGTTCTGCGAGGCTGGCTGGCCACCGTGAGTTTATGTTTGGGTTTGTATTTTGTCGTGTGCTGTGTGCTCACTTGCTTAGTTGTGTCCGACCCCGTCACCCCATGGACTGTAGTCAGCCAGACTCCTTTGTTCATGGAATTCTCCAGGCAAGAGTACTGGAGTGGTAAGAATATTGCTACTTCCTGCTTCAGGGGATCTTCTTGATCCAGGCATTGAACCCATGTCTCTTCTTGGCTCATGTGATTGTAAAGGCTGAGAAGTCCCCAACTCTGCATTTGGCAAGTTGGAGACCCAAAGAGCCGATGGTGTTGTTCTAGTCAGAGTCTGAAGGCCTGAGAACCGTAAGAGCTGATGATTTCAGTTCTAGTCTGAAGGCCAGAAGGCTCAAGATTTCAGAGCTGATGTTTCTGTTTGAGTCCAAAGGCAGGAAAAGCGTTGAAGTCTCAGCTCAGTGCAGTTGGACAGGTGCTCTCTCTTAGCTGTGGAAGGGCCTCTTCTCAACCAACTGGATGAGAACCACCCATATTAGAGCAGTCAGTCTGCAGAATCAAATGTTAATCTTAGCCAGAACCAGCCTTCCAGACACACCCAGAATATGTTTGACCAATTACTTGTCTGGGCACCTGGGGGCTCAGTCATGTTGACACTGTAAATCTTTGCTAAAGAGCTCTCCCCACTGTGACTCCAGACTCTCCCTGCCTGCTCCTTTCTGTTCCGCTCTCAGCCTCTTAGTCCCTCTGTGCTAAGTTTTGGGGTAGACTCACCTGGCCCATGGACATTCTGGTCTTTTTGGGTCTCTCTGCAGACTTTTGAAGACCCCTTTCTGTGTAGCTCTCCTCTCTCTGTTGCCCTGTCCCCTAAAGATTCCAGGTGCTTCAGCTGCTTGAAAGTCTAATCTTGACCTTCACATCTCTGTAGGACCTCCTGTGCTTTACTTGGATTTCTGCTCCCTCCACCATGTTGCAAAGTTGTCCCCAGGGCAAAAAAAAACCCAACATACAAAAAACTAGTTGAAGAGATAGTTTTCTTCTAAAATTCTGTTTTCTCTGATTCTGTTTTACGGAGCAGACAGTTTTAAATAGTGCTGTGGACCTTTGGGTGAAGGTCTGGCCAGAGGGGCAGGCTCTGGGGTGAACGGTATCCTGCTTCCCACATGGTGTTGGAATATGCAGACTCTGCGGGTGCGGTGACGGCAGCTGGCCCTCAAGACGCAGCTCATCTGTGACTCCGTGCCTGCTTTCTCGCCCTTGTTTGTCACTTGTTCTCCTGCAGCATTCTCCTTACTCTGGGCTTTAGTCCTGTCCCTGGTGGTGCAGAGGTTAAAGCATCTGCCTGCACTGTGGGAGACCTGGGTTCGATCCCTGGGTCGGGAAGATCCCCAGAGAAGGAAATGGCAACCCACTCCAGTATTCTTGCCTGGAGAATCCCATGGATGGAGGAGCTTGGTGGGCTACAGTCCACGAGTCGCAAAGAGTCGGACACGACTGAACGACTTCACTTTCGACTTTCTTTGACTACAGGGGCCAAGTCAAAGTCAGTTCGTCCCACCCATGAGACTTGCTAAGTTATGTGGAGGTACTTTTGTCTTTCACCTCTGGGCTGAATGGCCTTCATACTTCCAGATCCCTGTTTACCTGATACTTTCTCAAAAGTTCTGAATTTTCTCACCGTCTCTCTTATGTGGATCTAGAAATTGAAAGAATTGTGAACTTCAGCAGCCTTATGCATATAAAGACTACAAATTCTGGTCTCATCTGTCAGTTTCTTGGAAAAATTGTTTCTGACACCCCTCCCTCTTCCTCAGGTGGGTTCCTCTCGTTGATCTTCTCTTAGCAGTCTGACCTTTCCCTCCAAATCACTCTCTCTCATCATGTGAGCGTGCCTGTAGCTAGGTGTTGGTGTAGCTTTCCTGTCCCCACGTTGGACTGGGAGCTCCCTGAGGGCAGTCACAGTGACAGTAACTCTCACCCATACATCTCCAGTTCTCAGCACACATTTGTTGAAGAAATGGATTATAAATTTGAAACTCTAATCATGTCATGACATCATCTGATTTTTAGGATCTTATTTGTATGCAGGTATTTTAAATTACTTTTCGTTTTTTTCAGTAGGTGTAAATGATGGCCCTTCTGAATTGTATACAGAAGTATGTATGGTGGTCCCTCTTTCGACTCCTACCCAGCCACCTTCTCAGTCCCATTGTCCTGAAGATAGCTACTGCTGCTGAAGGCTTGTAGTTATCTTTCTGGACATTTTCCTGTGTATTTTCATTTATATGAAAATAAAAATAAGTATGCTTATGTTGTGCAGATACATATTTGCCCATATTTCTGTGTAGCAGTGGAGTTTGAATGCTCAATTAAAATGGCAAATATTATTTTGCTTTTATCATTGATTTGATAATCTGATTTTTTTGGTGTTGGTTTTGCTTTCAGATCCTCTTAAGTAAGGCACATAACCTCTAAACCCGAGTTTCCACATCTACTAAAGGATTGATTTGAATTAAATGAAACTGAAGACCTCTCGCTCTCAGTCTGACAGTAAATTCAGTGTTATTGTATAATTCATCTGTATTAGCTACCACAAAAAATGTGTTACTCTTCGTAATGTGAAAGAGTAGGAAGATCAAACATCAGTTATGACTTCGGGCAGCAAGAGGGAATTTTGGGGCAAGTTGTTAAAAATGTTCAAATTTTTTTTTCCCCTCCAAGAGTGGCTGGAGAATGTTAGCTGCTAAAACTAGTAAGGGGATCTGTCTGTCTTGTGGACTTTGGCACTAGAAAGTTTGTCCTTCATTGATCTTCATGGAGCCAGCCAATGACACCCTAAAGGGAATTTCACCCCGACTCCCTGAACTTTCATATCATAGCTGTACATTTATTAGCACAAATGTCCCAGTAAAAAATTTATAGGAATCAGTTTATTTAGGTAAATCTTTGTTAGTGATTTATATCAAACATTTTATGTAAAATAGTTTCCCAGTTTTAACCTCTATCTTCTCGCCCCAAAGAGAAACAAAAGAATAAAAAAAGCAGATTTTGCTTAGTCATGGTATGTTTGTAAGTTCTCTTGTCTTACAATATCACATCTTTAAATTTTTTTTAGTTAGTGTCTTTTGTCATTTATTTGATAGTTTAAAAAATTGTATTTCTGATACGTATTTCATACATCACTGATTTTATTAAAACTTTTTTAGTTATTAAAAACCTCAAACATACATAAAAGTAGAGCATTTAATTAACACTCATGTCCTTGTCCTCTTGCGTCCACAGTCATTATTTTGCCCACCTGGTTTACTAACGTTTTCAGTATAAATAACACCACATTTAAAAATATTCTCTTTAGAAAAGAGGTCTGGTGTTTAACAGGGAAAAAAAAAAAAGACCCAAACAAGAAACAAAAACTATGTTCAAGCCTTTTCTGATTATAGCTATTTACAGAGAATTGATAATTCTGTAAAATATTTTTTAGCTCATATATCATTCTCTATATTAGAAATTCTCTCTCTTTTTTTTTTTTTTTTTTGTTTCCGAGTTGAAATGATCTTTTGAGGAATTTGTGTCTTTCATATTAAAATGTTAGCCAAGTCGTTTGTTCCATGGTTAGATTGCAGATATGACTACCCTGTGCTTATCATCTTGTTTTAAATATTATAATTTTTTTTTAACTCATTTGTGTCAACAGAGCAATGCTAAAGCAGGTTTTGTGGTGATGTTGTGGTTTGATGATGATGACTTTGTTTCTCTCCTCTTCATGTCGAGAGTCTGCTGTAGTTGAGGGAGCTGGCCTTCTGGAGCAGGAGAACAGGCTTTCCCCAGTTTCTAGGTGCCGTTGCGCGTGCCGTTTGTTAGCTCCAGTTGCAGGCAGAGTTAGGGCCCTAGTCCCAGTGTCAGTACTGCTGTGGCGGGCTTGAGGGGTGCTGGTGGGAGACTTTCTGGAGGAGAAAGACACTGGCGTTGGACTTGGGAAATGGTGTTGACAGGCAGGAAAGGGAGTAGCTTCCGCAGGAAAGGGATTCTTGGGGAATGAGCGAGAGAAGTTTCAAGGAACGCACATGTATGAAAAGAGCTGGGACCGGAAAGGTGGGGGTCTTCACGCCAGAGCAGAACGCGCTGGTGCAGCAGCGGGAGAACCGAGTGCACGATCAGCGTGCCGCGGGCTAAGTGCCGAGTCATCGTAACGGTGCTGCTGTGGGGTCATCCTCACTGTGTAAATGAGGACACTCGGCAGCTGGCCGTCTAGAACCTGACATGAGACCGCCTGGGACGCGGTGGGGCCAGGGGTTAGAGGGCGGGCTGACTCAGAGCCTGAAGGCTTTGGGCCTTGAACACCAGGTTAGGCAACCCGGAGCCCTTCTGGGAGAGTCTTACTGTGGACAGTGGTCAGAGTTTTAAAAGTTGGAGGGTACGTGAGGTTGTTCCATAGTTGTGGCCCATAGCTAAATTTCACGGTGACTTTTCTGTTAGGATGGAGGACGAATTTCTTGGACCATTTTTTTCCTGATTATAAAAAGAAGATGCAAATTTATTAAAGTTGTGATGTGCTAAAAAGTGTAAGGAAGAAAATTAAAAATAATCTGTTACTAGCCAAAAACATTCATTATTAATAATTTTATGTATTTTATTCCAGCGTTTCTTCTGTGTTTGTTTTTTTTTTTCCCTTTTACTTTCCTGAGACTACTTCGATGAAGATTTTAAGTTCTTTATGATAAGATATAATGCATGATTTTTTTCCCTCATGTAATATAATATTGTAAGAACTTCAAGGATTTACATAATATTATGTGACTGTACATCTTTTCTGTTAGTGTTGAATATTTTTAGTATTTCTAATTTTTTGTTGATAATGTAGTTTTGTATATAAACTTTGTATTTTTCGTCATGAAATGAGTTTCTAAAAGTAGATGAACATTAAGGAAAATAGGACTACAAGCAGAAGGTGAATCAGTGCTCCATGAAGACAACTGCCTGGGAACAGTGCACTTGTGAAAGCTTGTGTTCACGTGTACTGTGTATATAGTTGATCTGCATGGCTGTGAAGGAGGCCCCCAAGGTTGAACATCCGGTCTAGTGAGGCCAGTGGAATTTGGAGTATAGGTTGGGAAATGTTGACCTTAACAAATCAGTCACCTATATTAGGATTGCGTTGATGCCCCATGTCAGTCATTTTTACCGAATTTCCATTGATCAAGAAAATGCTAGGTTGGGCCTTCCCTGGCCGAAGTAGTTAAGACTCCTTGCTTCCACTGCAAGAGGCATGGGTTCCGTCTCTGATTGGGGGCCTAGGATCCCACAATCCGTACGGTGCAACCAAAAAACAGGAGAAAATTCTAGGTTAAGATTTAACTAAGGTTTAAAATTCTAGGTATAAGATTTTGTTTCATTACAAAATAACACATTCATTTTAGAAACTTTAGAAAATAAGAATAACAGTTTCCTGCATTTCTTCTTTCTGGAGATAACTACTGTTTGCATTTTGTGTGTAACCTGTGAGTTCTTTTTTTTTCTGCACACAGTTACTCTTCTCTCCTTTTTAAAAATAAATATATTTGCATACTGCTTTAAACCCACTTTTTCTATACAAGACAGTATTTTCCATGTTGTTTATTCTGTTAATCCAGTGTGCTCATTGAACATCTACTAGGATATAATAGAAATGTGAGACTGAGATTGACCAAGCAGTAGATAATATCACTTGAGTAAGACTATAACATAAATAACGAATAAAATATAGTGGTCTGTAGGTAAACGGAGGTTCAGAGGAGAAACTGGAGTGGCTTTAAGCTGTATGAGGAGAAATGAATGGGTCTTGAAGAGTGGCTAGGATTTAGGTAAAGATCAGGTAGAGAAGGGGTGACTTTAGTTAGGGGAAAGGATTGAGCATCGCTGCAGAAGGAGGGTGTCATTTTATGGAACGCCACACTGAGCTCTGAGTTCAGGGCAGTAAGATTTGACTAATGTTCCTAAGTCACAGATGGGTTAAATCCAGGTTGAAAGTCTGTGCTTCAGCGATGTATGTGTACAGCAGCTAAATGTGTGATAAAATGCGACGAGGGGTAAGCTGTCTTTAAGTAAAATATTTCCCAAATCCGGCCGTGCTCAAGAGTAAATAACCTGGATGTTCTTGTATATTAAAAAAAAAAAAAACAAAAAACACCAAACAACCAGGAACTTCCCTGGTGGTCCAGTGGCTAAGACTTCAAGCTCCCAATGCAGGGGGCTGGGCTTTGATCCCTGGTCATGGAATTAGATTCTACATGCCCCAACTTAGAGTTCGCAGGCTGCAATTAAAGATCCTGAGTGCTGTAACTAAGACCTGCTGCAGCTAAGTAAATAAATATTTTAAAAAACAAAAACTAAACAAAACCCGGGCAGGTTCTCGAGCCCTTCTCCTTGCTTCCTGAATCAGGATCTTTGGGAGTGAAGTCTGCAGTCTGGTTCTGCAGACTCTCCTAGTGTTTCTGGCATACCATCTGGCCTAGGAGATGCTGAGTTTAGGAGGCATCTCTAATTGCGTGAAATAAGGGCCTGGGCCGGGGATGATACAGTAGGCTTGGAGAAGAATGGAAAGGCATGAAGCATTTTGAGAATGCATAGGATTGAGCGAAATCATTTAGAGTAGCTAAAGAGTTCAGCAGTTTCTAGAATGGTTGTGGGGGGTGGGAAGAGATGGGAATGTGAGTTGTGTAAGGAAGGGGTTGCATGCCTTTAGGCGGAGCAAAGAGTTGATGTGGTAACGTGGCCCTGTAGGCAACATCCTGCAGCTCTGGACTAGATACTGAGTGAGCGGGTACAGCAGCTAGAGAAAAGTCTGGAATTTCTAGTTCAGGGCAAACCTTTGAGGTACTCCGTTTAGAGGGAAAGATGTTTAGAAAAACCAGTGGAGGGGCCAGACAATAGAACTGGAGACCAGCACCTGAGTTTGGGGCCAAAGGTGACAAAGGTACCAATTGGAGGACAGTTGATACCCTGAAGTATAAGACCACACAGTTTAAGAATTTTTCAGGGGACAGCATTTTCCTTTAAGTTCCCCAAAAGTCTAGCAGAGAAAATAAGTAAAACAAAACTGATTTTACTACTCTTAGTAATAGGGTTGCTGGAAGAAAATGTAAACTGTTAATAATAGTGTGTGTTTTTTGATTATTTCTGGACCTTGTTATTTTTCTGTATTTTTGAAATTCAAAGATAATTAAAAGCACAGTGGTTTATATAATTATATATAATTATATTTATAAAAGTACATATAACGAACTAAGTATATATATGAATGCACTTATATACACTTATGTACACTCACATATGGCATCTGGTCCCATCACTTCATGGGAAATAGATGGGGAAACAGTGGAAACAGTGTCAGACTATTTTTTTTGGGCTCCAAAATCAATGCAGATGGTGATTGCAGCCATGAAGTTAAAAGACGCTTACTCTTTGGAAGGAAAGTTATGACCAACCTAGGTAGCATATTCAAGAGCAGAGACATTACTTTGCCAACAAAGGTCCGTCTAGTCAAGGCTATGATTTTTCCAGTGGTCATGTATGGATGTGAGAGTTGGACTGTGAAGAACGCTGAGCACCGAAGAATTGATGCTTTTGAACTGTGGTGTTGGAGAAGACTCTTGAGAGTCCCTTGGACTGCAAGGAGATCCAACCAGTCCATTCTGAAGGAGATCAGCCCTGGGATTTCTTTGGAAGGACTGATGCTAAAGCTGAAACTCCAATACTTTGGCCACCTCATTGCAAAGAGTTGACTCATTGGAAAAGACCCTGATGCTGGGAGGGACTGGGGGCAGGAGGAGAAGGGGACGACAGAGGATGAGATGGCTGGATGGCATCACCAACTCAATGTACGTGAGTCTGAGTGAACTCCGGGAGTTGGTGATGGACAGGGAGGCCTGGTGTGCTGCGATTCATGGGGTCGCAAAGAGTTGGAGACGACTGAGCGACTGAACTGACTGACTTGAAAAAGTCAGTCCTATCAGAAAGGAAAGAGCAAGCATAGTGGTTTTTACTGCATTTCTTAGAAGCTGGTTATGAGAAGGGATTGCAGGCTTTCAGGGATTGAGTGTTATTTTTCCTAAGTGTCTTCTTTCTGATAGTATGCTTTGTTTTTAAAATAAAATGCTTGCATGCCATCATGGCAGGTGTTGAGGTTAGGAAGGGAAATGTAAGGAGGGACGACACGATGCACTGGATCTCAGCCTTGTTTGATTCTTGGTCACGGGCGCCCCTTTTTAATTCCTCTTACGTCGTGCCCGACTCTTTGCAACCCCATGGACTGGTGCCCACCAGGCTCCTCTGTCCATGGGATTCTCCAACTGTAGTGGATTGCCATGCCCTCCTGCAGGGGATCTTCCCAACCCAGGGATCAAACCCAGGTCTCCATATTGCAGGCGGAGTCTTCACTGTCTGAGCCGCCAGGGAAGCCCAGTTCATCTTATGAGCAGGATCGATTTGAGTAATAAAGAGTCTGAGTACATGTTGTGTAGATGATAGGAAGTAAGCATAGCAACAGAAGAGAGAAAATTTATTTTGTTTATATCACTTTGCTTTTAATTCCTTTTTGCAAAGAGTTCCTGTGCCCAATTCCAGTGTGTATGTGTGTATGTTTCGGAGGGAGGGGCTTTTTCACACAAGCAGTTCTCAGATGCCAGCAGGGTGTCCGAGAATTCAGCCCAGTTCTTACACTGTCTACCTAGAGGAAGGATCAGACCTCACAGGTAAAGAAAGGGCTCAGTCATGTGAGACTGTCCACTTCTGACATCAAGACTGGCTGTAGACTGGAGGTTTCTGGGACTAATTCCTTAGGTTTGATTCATTTGCTGGGATGGTTCACAGAGTTCACTGTTTTGGGGAGCAGTGGGGGCTGCACTCTGTGGCCGGTGGGATCTTTGTTTCTCAGCCAAGGATTGAACCTGGGCCCTGGCAGTGAAAGCACGAAGTTCTAACCATTAGACCGCCAGGGAATTTGCCAACACAAGAATTTGTGTGGGTTGGATGTGGGATACGCAGCAGGAAAGAGGTCCCAGGTTATTAGGGTTTTAGTTTGGGAGACTGGGGTGTGGTGAAACCCACTGACCAAAACTGAGAACACAGGAGGGAGAAGTGGATTTTTTTCCTGTCCTACTTGTTCTTTCCTCTTCCTTTTTGGTTGGGAGAGTAGAGTCAGGAGATCATAAACTCATTTTAACCTGGGGCCTGAGGTCGGCAACTTTGAAGTCCATTTGCTTGAATTTGAATCTCATCTCTAAAATAGTCCTGTGTGGCTCTGTGTGACCTCACTTCTCTGGGCCTTAGTCTCCTCACCTGTAAACCGGGTAATAGTGCTATGTAACTTATGTAATTATTTATGAGAATTAAGTGAATTAAAGGAAAGTGCTTATGTGTCCATTAAATACAAAATCTCTAACGTTCAGTAATAAGTGGGAAGTGAAAATAACTGGGACGTCAAGCTCAGTTCATAGGACTCTCTGAAATGTGGGCCTGAAACTTTGAAGGAGAGAGTGGGCTGGGGGCAAGTCGCACTTGAGAAGTCTGCTTAATTCCACACGTAACTAAAATAATATTTAATGTTGCTTTGCAACCAGCTAGCTTAAATGAACCTCTGGAACTTAGGTCTGCTTATGGTGGGATATTTCTTAGTATATATACAGTGATAGCTCTCCAGTAGTGGAAGTTAGGTTCCTGAAAAGTTCTGTGGTCTGAATATTCAAGTTTGAGAAACTTGAAATATAAGAGAAAACTCGTAGGTATGTTGATAGACTTGAAGGTTGTATAAATCTGTGAAAATAATTGTTTTCACACTCACTAAAGGAGACAAAAGATGGCAAGCAAAATACAGTATCGGTGAAAGTGTCAGTCGCTTAGTCGTGTCTGACTCTTTGCGACCCCATGGACTGTAACCTCTGTCCATGGGATTCTCCAGGCAAGAAAACTGGAGTGGGTAGCCATTCCCTTCACCAAGGGATCTTCCCAACCCAGGGATCAACCATCTGAAGCACCAGGAAGGCCACAGTATCACTGATCATTTATATATTTTGAATTAGTGGCAGGGTACCAGTACTTTTTTTGGTCATAGCCTACTCCAGGGAGGCTTCCCTCATAGCTCAGTCACTAAAGAATCTGCCTGCAATGCAGGAGACCTGGGTTCAGTCCCTGGGTTGGGAAGATCCCCTGGAGAAGGAAATGTCAACCCACTCCAGGATTCTTGCCTGGAAAATCCCATGGACAGAGGAGTCTGGTGGGCTATAGTCCACGGGGTCGCAAGAGTCGGATACGACTTAGCCACTACACCACCACCACTACTCCTGTAAACTTCTCAGTCTCTGCTCTCCAGTCTTAAAAGAGATACTTGTCAATGCATTCTGTGTTGTTACAGATAATATGCCTATGAGTTATTTCCCTCCTGTTTTCCTGAGCTTATTGCTGTAGCCAAATATACAGTGCCTAATTTTGTCTCAGTTTAGCCCAGATGTAGTCCTGGAGAGCCCAGGTAACTTGGTGCTTGAGGTAGCAAAAATTGGGGCGTTATTTATTTAATCCACTCAGGTCTTATTTCTTGAACCTTCTCTCCAATGCTTACTCAGAGTTGTGTTCTTTTTCAGTTTCATGAGAAATCACATTCTTCTCTCTCTTTAAACCTCATGTATCAGCTGCTCCCATTTCTAACATGCCAGTGGAGTCATATGATCCAAGACCCAGGTTTATAGTTCTTCATATTCTTTTATCTTGCCTGAGGCTTTAGTGCAAACATGACTTACCTGCTCTTGGTTTTTACACTTTTCTCTGCTTGTCTTCAGTTTTTTTTTTTTTTTTTTTTTAAGGAATATATAGCAAACTGTTACATGTTATAATCAGAATTTCTCTGCTAGGCTGACTTTTCAGGAAAGTTACTTTTTTATTCTCCTAAACTGAAATAGTTTTTACAAAGTAATTTACTGCTTATGAATTTTATTCATGTTTGGCCTGGTTGAGGCAGAAGAGTAAATGGTGAGACTTAAAATCAGACTTAGTCCACCTAGATTCTTGCAGGTTTGTAATTTTCTTATAACCATTTCAGTGATCCCTAGTGAGAGGATCTTGCAGTGGCAGAAAGAAGTGAACTTTGGTGTGGGACCAGAGTTCTCAAAGTGTGACCTTAGGCCAGGCTGCTTGATCTGTCTGACCCCTAGTGTCCCCACTGGTGAAATTAGAGGGCCTGCTTGTTGGGTGTGTGTCAGCGTCTGTGAAGTGTCTCAGCTGAGTGGTTGGGGTATAGTGAAGGTCCTTTTCTCTGCAGTTTTACTCATAATTTTGATTTGAACTCTTGTGCTTTTTGCATTTTCAGTTTTTTTTTTTTTTTTTTTAAGACTGTGGGTATTTCCTTGGATTCTAGAGGAAGTCATAAATATTCTTGGTTTTTAGGATTTCTCTTGAAATCCCCAGTTAGTGAAAAGACCACCCTCCCTCCCCGCCCATATCCCATTTGATCATCTTTTTGGGAATTAGGGTGATAGATTTTTTTTTTTCTTGCATGTTAGGTATCAAAACATTTCCTGTATGACTCCTTTGGCTGTTTTAATTCTTGTAAGTCTGCTTCTGAAATAAAGACATTTTCTTCTATGACTTCCTTACTCTATTAGTGTAAATGAGCAGTTTATAAGGAAAGCGGGTCATAGTGTATGATTTGAATATAACTGCATAGTAATTTGACCCATGGAATAAAATTTTAAGTCCCTCAACTTTGTTTTCATTTTTGTAGCTTACTTTTTTTTTTTTTTGTAGCTTATTCTTAATAGACATCTTCTGTACCATCTGAATTGTCCTTTTAAACCTCTTGCCTTTTGTTTTTTCCTAAGGGTTAAATTTTTAAAATTGTGAATGTGAGTATATATAACACATAAAATTAAAAGATAATAAGCAACAGCTGTGTACTTCCACCCAGCTTAAGAAGTAAGATGGTTCCTACCAGTACTTTTGAAGCTTGTGTGGGCTTCCCTGGTGGCTCAGAGGTTAAAGCGTCGGCCTGCAATGTGGGAGACCTGGGTTCTGATCCCTGGGTCGGGAAGATCCCCTGGAGAAGGAAATGGCAACCCACTCCAGTATTCTTGCCTGGAGAGTCCCATGGATGGAGGAGTCTGGTAGGCTGCAGTCCATGGGGTCGCAAAGACTCGGACACGACTGAGCGACTTCACTCACTTCAGCTTGTATGTACTGATTTTTTTTTTTTTGCCTGCTGTTTGCAGTACTTCCCTACTACTATAGTTATTTTGAAACTAGATAAAATTTTTAGTTTTCCGTCAGTATAGAACATTGTGTCTTTAGAAAATACATCAATGACTGCCATTTAGTTCATTAAATGAAAGAAAATGAAAGTTGCTCAGTGATGTCCGACTCTTTGTGACCCCATAGACTATACAGTCCATGGAATTCTCCAGACCAGAATACTGGAGTGGGTAGCCTTTCCCTTCTCTAGGGGATCTTCCCCAACCAGGGATCGAACCCAGGTCTCCCACAATGCAGGCAGATTCTTGACCAGCTGAGCCACAAGGAAAGCCCTTAGTTCATTAACTCTCGAGTTAATCTGGGTTTGCCATATCATGCTAATGCATTCATTTCAATCACAGTTTTGCTACTCTAGTTTTTTTTTTTTGAGATTTGTAGTGATTTTATAAATCCCAGCCCAAGAGTACTTTCAGTGAGGCGTCTTCATATCCTTTCCCCCTTCCTCTCCTCCCCTCCCCTCTTGTCTTCCTGACCTCTGGAGAAAGAACAGATACCAAGAGACCACGTCCTGAGCAAACCATGCACCAAAACTCAAGCTTGTTGAAATGCTGTTAGCCTTCCCTGCACATGTGCTGTAGGTTAATTTTATGCAGTGATTTCAGACAACTAGCAAAATGGTTTGTAAGTTTAGCTTCAAAAACCACTTAAGCTCAGTTCCTACATTGTAGCCTTTGGCAAAATGTGAGCTAAAACATACTGTAAAAGATTCTGAGGATTATGGGAGGTTTCTGTGGTAAGGATAGTACATGTTTTTCATTAGCATCTAATTTTGCTCCGTAATTTGTGAATGGTTCCATTTGTAGGGGAAAAGATAAAATAACTGTAGGTTTTTTCAGAAAAAAATTAAAATATGACTGAATTTGTAAGCTTCTTTAGAAAGAAAATTGTATCTGTAGTTTGCAAAGTCCATTTGATGTTTGCTGTTACCTAGTTATTGTCAAAACTCACATCTGATACAGACCATTGTTTTTTTGAAAAGTGACAAGCCTGAAGGATATATTGGAGTAATCACTAAAATCTTTATTTAGTAATCCAATGTCTAGACTTGAGAAGTTTATCATTACTTAGTATATGCGGAGAAGGCGATGGCACCCCACTCGAGTCCTCTTGCTTGGAGAATCCCATGGACAGAGAAGCCTGGTGGGCTGCAGTCCATGGGGTCGCGAAGGGTCGGCCAGCTGAGCGCCTTCACTTCACAGTAGATGATGGTTTAGTTGCAGCATACCTCAGCAGCCAGTTTCCTAACTCGCTGAGATTCTTTATCCTTTGCTAAAGGCTGTTTTTCAAATGAGTAGTGATTAAATGGTTGATTTTTTTTTTCCCCCTAAAAGATGTCAGTTTTAGGGTGAGATCATTTTGATAATCCAGAGGCAGATGCGTTATCCATTATGCCATTGGCCCACTCACCTTTTCCTGTTGAACTCATTGCAGTTGGCAGGGTGTAGATAGCATTGTGACATTTTACAGGTGAAGAATATAGTGTTGAGAGCCTGAAAGATTTGAAAATGTGTAGTTCATAGCTAGAGAGTTTGAATTTCACATTTTCCTTTACTGTAGTTTATGCTGAATTTATAAAGACTTTTATTATTTTTTTTAAAGACTGACCATTTATGAGGGTAAAAATTAGAAAGCTATGTTTTTGAAGTAAAAATCTTTACTCTTGATTCATGTGTTATCTTTGCAAAAGTAAAGCTTGTGATGTGCTGCTTTTATGTTCATCTCTCTGTCCGTATCCCCCTTTGCTCCCAGGCTGGATACCAGTTGGTCTCATGCTTAGGGTTTTACTTGATACCATAGCAGCATCTAAACTGGAAAAGTGGTTTTTCAAGAATGGAATCTGGAATCGAGGAATGATTTCAGAGACAGGTGGTTCCTAATTTACAAGTAGTTCATACATGTAAACTGCTATCTCTGAGCTGCTCTTCCATGTTTTGAGCTTTTAAAGAACCCCAGGGGCTCAAAAGTAGGAGAAATAAGTGAAAAGCAGAAATATTTGGGGACAGTAAATAAAAGACTCAAATCCATATTATGACCCACTTGGCTAAAACTTTTCCTCACACTATCGGAGTATTTTTTAATGTTATTTTGCAGTACTATTAGAATTCTACCAATTAGGGGTTTATTTGATCTATTTGAAAGTTAAAAGCGTCTGCCTGCAATGCAGGAGACCTGGGTTCGATCCCTGGGTCGGGAAGATCCCCTGGAGAAGGAAATGACAACCCACTCCAGTACTCTTGCCAGGAGAATCCCATGGACGGAGGAGCCTGGTGGGCTACAGTCCACGGGGTCGTAAAGAGTCGGACACAACTGAGCGACTTAACTAACTTTAACTTGATCTATTTAGCTAGCATCCTTGTTGAAAACTGCAGATGTTAAAGTGAATTATTTCAGCCCAGTTGTTTTTTTCCTGTCACATACCTGAAGTGAACTCCATTGAGGCAACAGGAACTTTGGGGTGGTAATTTAGGAACATGCTAGTACTCAGGGGAAAGGGTTATTACTATTAACAGGATGATTGGAGTGTCCTCATGTAAATTTAGGGAATTGCAAGCATCAAGAGTTGAGAGAGTGCTAACAAAGGAAAACAACCTACTTTAGAATTTTTCCAAATAAAGAGACGATCTAGAATTGGTGAAGTTTCTGTGTTGCTCCTGCAGAGTTCCCAGTGCCCATGGCTGGTGTAATATCTTTTGGTCTCAAATGGATGGATGTCTTTTGGCTAGCCTGGGAACTTGGCCAACGTAAGCAACATTGTTTCATTTAGAATAATACTGAATTCCACAGTATCAATTTGAAAACTAGATTTTTAGACCAAACTCCTCTGTTGATTTTCAGCCTGTGCTTATCTTTGTCTTGTCTGTTATTGTGTGCTCTTAGTTGACAAAAGCAAGAGGTGCTTTTGCTTTCCCATTAGTCCTGAAATTTGCTGGCCAATCATGAAATTTAAAGTCAAAGAATAAGTAGGGGAAGCCACTCGGAGAACACAAGAGTTTGTGGGCTTAGAGGAGCAGTTGTGAGCAGTGTCTCAATTTACCTGTAACGCTGGAAGATTGACATCTGATTGTTCCTATAAAGCAGCTTTCTTTTACCTTTGATAGTAAGCCATGGTGAAAAGTGAATACACATTCATACTGATTTGTGAATTGATGCAGATTATAAAATGTAGATAATTTTTTTCTGATAAATTACATAGAATAGGGGAGTATTGACAGTTTATTTCATACCTAGAAATGTGTGAATTTTTTTGTTGGTAGTAGTCAGATTTTAAAACTTTTTCTCCCTGGCAGTTACTTTATATTTTATATATAATTGGTTTTCATTAATGAAAATTATTTTCATGTAAGCTTAAATAAATGTTAGCAAATGAATTTACAATCAGTTTATCTCTGTGTTTTGGGGGTTATGTTTACATTAGATGTTCCTCAATTAGGGGTAATTGTCTTGCATCCTTATCTCTTATCATAATTTGTTTTTCTTCACACAGTGTTATAGTTTTGCTGCTGGACTCTTCCCTCCCTCCCCCCACCCCATCAGGATGATATGAGACTTGAAAGAAGACGATGCATACAGGTGACTCAAGTTTTGAAATACAGTAAAACTATGGCTGTCTGAGAGAATGTGGGAACTGGTGGTATATTTTGAATGGGGGGGGGGAGCTTTCTGATAAACAGCATTAGTGGGGAGAATTATTTAGATCACTAAATGCAAAGATATAGTTGGGGTATTATTAGACTTGATTTTGGGCATCAGTTTGATAATCAGTAACTGAGAGTGATATTAATACAAATACAGCATAGTAATTGCTAGTTCTTGACCTTTTCAAAAGGGGATGATTGGCTAAAGTATTTTGGCGAGATTTGAAGTGTTTCTGTTAAAGATAAATAAAATATTCACCTTTATGGGTGAACGCATGTTCCCCCAGATCCCTTTAGAGCAGAGCTGTAAAGGCTGATGGAGTAGATGTTAGGGGTGTGTCTTAAATAAGACTCCAGCCGTTAAAGTAAGGATGTGTTACACCCATATGTATGACTCCTTAAAACAGTATGGTCTGGGGTTTTATGTTTTCTTTCCTGCCTCTTTCCATCCCTTCCTTCATTCCTCTCTTTCTCCTTTCTTTCTCCCTTGTCTCCTCTTTTATCGTTTTGTTGTTTGTATTTATATAGGAGAAGCAGTATAGAAGGCAGTTTTGAAAGAATAGTTTTGATGGGTTTATAATTAATTGAAGTGATCTTATACACGGAAAAATGGAGGCTGTTCTGTCTGTGGCCATGTTCAAACTCTTGAAAATGTAGTGTAGCTAATGGATAAGGTGTTATTAATGTTTAAGTTTGAATGTTTTTAAATCAGCCTGATTAGGAGACATTTTGTTAAACCAAGTGGCTTATATTTGTAGACCTGGACACAGACATTCTTGCTTGATTTATAAACTGAAAATGTGATCTTTAACTGGAAAAGAAGTAACTACATAAATCTTGGATAGATACTTAATTACATTATTGGTGAAGGTGTTAAAGTTTTTGTGATTGCTTTTTGGTTTTGGTGATCTTTGTTTTTCAAACAGAAAAAAATTACCTTTTTTTGACTTCACGATGGAATTAAAAAAAAATAATGTCTCAGGTGTACCATTTTGTATGAAGAAATGTGCTTGAATATATATTAATTATAGATCAGATCATATTTTACATTCATGAGGAACTCAAAGGGTTCGATGGTAATTCTTTTTTGAGTAAAAGGCGATTGAGTGATTATTGCTGTGATCTGTGTCTCAAGGGCGCACGTGTGTTTGCCTGTACATACCAGAGGCACACCATGGACACGTGCCGGCTGAGTGGCTGATAGAATCATCATGATGCTGAGGCCGAATATCAGTGTCATGGAGGAGTAAATAAAGAATTTACAGAAAACATTGTAAAATTTTATGAAAATTGTGTTGTCAGATTTTGTAAGTGTGACCTTCTGGTGCAGGAACAGTGTCTGAGCCCTGTCAGCTCCCGGGTCGCGCCTTGGGCACGGTACCAGCACACCGGCTATACCAAGTAGATGCGTACTTTCACCTTCGGTCAGTAGAGGAACAGAGTGTTCTGGGGGCGTCTCGAAAGACGTATCCATGAATATTAATGATTCTAGAGGTTTTCCCTTAAGGAACTTTGAGGTGGCAGAGTTGCTCTTTTATTTCTAGTTTCTTGTCACAAGATATGAAAAGTTTCCAAATAGCTCTTTTTCTTGAGAGGCTTATGGATGAACTGAAATATCTAGAGTAAGTCCAGTTTATAAAGATTATCTAGTTCGTTTTATGAGTGCTGGAACACACAGAAAATTTACAAATATCTCTTACTCAGCCCTGTAGTCTTTAAAAATTACCAACATTTACTGGCTGATAAGGGGAAAGACTGAAGAAGGAAGGTTTGACTCTGATGTGTATCTTAGCTGTTGGTGTATTTCCCTCTCAACAGTTTGAAAGTTACTAATTGTTTTTGAATGTAAAATTAACAGCTTTTATAATCATCTTTAATTAATGCAGTTTGCTCTGGTTTTACGATGCACACATTTATTATTCAGCAGACAGGATTTTAACATGTAAAAGCTCATAAGGAGTTTTGCATTGGGAGTTATTTCTAGAATGTTTTTGCATACTTGGAAGTGAGTGTTGTTTCCCCAGGCAGTCAGGATCTTGACTGTATGTTGCTGAGATGTGACGATGCCTTACTTGCTCATGCCGCTTCATCTTAGGTGCTCGTTCAGGGCTGCTAGAAAGGACATTGAAGAATGTTTTGACTGACTGCGCTTTTCAAAAGCCAAAGCTTAATAATCAGTTTTTACTGAACAGCAAGCTAAACTTTAATATATCTTTAGTACGTGTGTTTATAGGTGTTTCTGTACTTGTTTGAGAGCATTTTTCATATTTTAAAATACAGTTAGGCTATATATTAGGTAAGATTGGATCATTTTTTGACCTTTGGAAGAAAAATCACTTATGACCAAACATTGGTTTCACTAACATTTGCTTTGTACCAGGTGCAATAGTAGTGCTCGGCTTGTGAGGATTCCTTTGCTTGGGAATCAAGGAACACATTTCAGCTGGAAGAGGGAGAAGATATATAAGCAAATTATGCAGTGGATGTTTATGATAAATTTTAGAACCTTGTCTGTTTGAATTCAAGATACCTAGAGTAAAAATAGAAAGCGCTTTCTGGTTAAGGCATTCGCAGTAATGTCTTCACCTAATACCTACATGTTGTCAAAATCTACTTTTGTGTCCTACTCTTCTTTTCTGAGCTCCAGACTTACATAACTGCCTCCTAGATGTCTCTGCTCTACACACTTTCTTCTCTCTTATTTATTCCTGTTAGTGGTGAGTGACACCATTCTACCCAAGCATGCGATCATCCTGAGAACCTAGGAGCTACTCCTCACTCCTTTGAATTAAGCAGTAGCCAAATTCAGTTTATTTAGAATGTAGAAAGTACTTAGGAGATTTAATTTGGAAAATGGACTGCCTCAGAGATCACTGTGCGCATTAACCTAAAAGCACTTGCATTTTTCAAATTTATTTGATAAAAGGACCTCCCTTTCCTTTTATTTCTTATTTATACCTATTAACATTCAGTGGAACGTTAATTGGAAAAGCTGTTGGTTATGGCAGATGATACTATACTTTGCTGGGCTTCTTTAACAACTGAAATTTTTTTTTTTTAATAATAATGATAAGCTAGTTATTTGAAAACTTGAAATAGTTCTAGAACATACAGAACTATAACTATTTGAGGATGACCATTATAAATTTATTTTAAATTCTGCTGACTTGATTATATTGTCTACCATATTTCTATAAACTTAAGTGATTAAAGCTATTTGATGTGGCAGTTTCAACAGATTAAAATGTGAGTTTTGTGGGACAAAGTTTGCATACTACAGTGATCACAGGAGTATGAGATATTATACAGCAATTAGAAATCAGATCTGTAAGCTTAAATAAAGTCAACTTCTGTAGTCCCATTTATATACACAGTTGCACGGAGAGGAGTAAACGGGTTTGTGCATTTTGATATTTGAGAGTGTATTGCCTGTTTCCCTCCTTACAGTCTTGTTCTTCACATGGTCCTGTGTAAATAGTCTTTTCCTGTATGTGTTTTCCCTTCTTTAGTTCTCGTTCATTTCTTAATCCTGAGCGGTCTGATTTTGTGCTTAATAATTCAACAAGTTGATGGTTTTTGGTGAATGGTTAAATCTGGTGAATTTATTTTTGCGCTCAGGTTTTAGGTTTTTCTCCCTGTTGACTCGGTAATGTAGTATCAGTGAAAAAATTTGGAAATTTATAAGACTATGGATGAGTAGAAGGAAATATGCCCAGAATTCTACTGCCCATTACGCTAGGGCACTTTCTCTTCCAGTATTTTGTTTTTGATGCCATTTTTTATTAAGATCATCTGAATAGGTTGGCGTGCTTGGGCAGAATCTGTTTTCATATTGTTTATATTTTCTCTTTTATTGCCCAGCATTATATTGTGAACATTTCCCTGTGTCATCAAAAACTTACTAACTATAGTGGTCTGTTCTTTTCAGCTTGAAGCACATTCAGAGCATTCAGAACTGTAACATTTTGAGGGCACATTATTTTAGAAATTTATTTTAAAATATGTGATTTGAAGCTGTTTCTTTATATGCTCATTTCCTAGTTAAATGTCTTTGGGACCTTTTTTAAGTTTTCTTTTCCACTTTTTTAAAAAGTACTAACATTTGTGCGTGAGTATTTGTTCGTGTGTTGAGTTATTGCCTTGTAGTTTGTCCCTAGGAGTGTAAATATTTTGGCTCATAGGGCTTAAAAAATTTTAAGACCCTTCTTAAAACTCTTTAGAAAGGTGTTTGGTAAATGTACCAGTTTATACTTACTAACATTAGACAAATGTTTTTTTTTTTTAATATATCTTTGCGAGCAATGAGTATTATAGTTAAAAATAAGTTTCCAGTTCAGCTGGCGAAGAGAAGAATCTTCTGTTTTAGAAAATTTTATAAAAGTGATAGTGTGTTCTCAGTGGAGGAAAAAGTTTAGTTGTTTCAGAAATGCATAAAGTGACAAACCTAACGTAGTTCAGTAAATATTCTCCTCCCAGGATTCTTTCTAGCAAGTGCTTAATGCTTTTAAAAAATGTTTAATGCTTTTATGGCATTTGCATGTGTTAGCTTGCCATGTTTTGGTCCCAGCTAATCTGATTCTGAGAGTCAGAGGACCATGGCTTATTCGCATTTTTGTGTCCTGTGTCTAACAGGGTTCTTGTGACATAGAAAGCGTTCAACGAATACTTGTTAAAAGAACAAAAATTGTTACTCTATTAATGCGTAAAACTATCTACTCGGAATGTCTGCTTTAATAACTTTCTTCAGGTGGTTTTAAGAGTTCCACATTATTTTCCATTTCCTTTTATGTTTCTTTCTTTCTTTTTTTTTTTTTTTTCTGTTTCTGGTTTCTAGATAAAGGGAGTAATAATGATTGCATCAGGTGTGTGTCTCATAAGAGAACATAGGATATTTATAGAGAAGATTGTGGAAAACCTGAGGTTAGCCATGTTGTAAAGTTTTATTTCTTAGGCCTTAGTACCTTTATTCAAGACCTCGGTGAAAGCAAATGGATTCACACTCATTATTTAAAATTTTAGGGATACTTGCTAAATGTACCTTCAGAAGAATGTATGAGATCCGGGAAGATAACAGTAGGACATAGTTTTTTGAATCTTGACAGTTTTCCCTAAGTATAGAGGAACTAGCATGGCAAAACCAAAAATTGATGGACACTTTCTCTAAAACACTATCACCACAAACTCTTAATAGAAGTAGATGAGGACCAGTCTCCAATAACTACAAGACCTGCATGGTATCAACATTTGTACTGAAAGATTCAGAAGAAAGCAGCAGGAATTTGATGGACTTGAGAACAGGAGAACACCAAGCTAGCTAACAAAAAGTCCCTGCAAAGTGTGGCAAGAAAGGTTGAGAACAGCAGCTAAAACGAAGAGATGTTTGTGAGTTCTCAGTATAGCAGAGGCCCGCAGTGAATTCTGTGGTGGTAGAGCCCTCTGGTGCCTATGAATCTTCAAAACCGACCAGTTGAAGTTCCCTTCCTGGTCAGAGTCGCACACTGAGGAGACACTACTGATAATGGAATCCAAATGAAACAGGATGAAGACCATGGGGGAGAAGGGGAGAAGGGCAAGTAAGATAGGGGGAAGGTGGAAGTACAGGAGACCTCAGCCATGAGTCTGTGTTTTGGTATGCTTCGTTTCCTCTTGAGGAAGACAGAGGAGGACTTACTGAACCTGGAAAATCTACTCCAGCTTCCTAAAAGTTTTTTTTATTTTGCATGAAAGAGACCAACTGACTCAGTCAAATTCCCCCACCCCGAGCTTACTTTCATAAGAAAAAAGGAATGAGAGAAAAATATTTCTGCAGACAATGAAAGCATGCTGGAAAGAAATGCTTATAAAACAAATGAAAACTATAGCCTGATGTTTCTAAATGAATTCAAACTGGAAGAAATTGAGATGATACAAATATGGAGTGTTAGTCTCTGAGTCATGTCCAGCTCTTTACGACCCCATGGACTGTACCCCACCAGGCTCCTCTGTCCATGGGATTCTCCAGGCATGAATACTTGAGTGGGTTGCCATGCCCTCCTTCAGGGAACCTTCTTGACCCAGGGATCAAACCTGAGCCTCTTGTGTCTCCTGCATTGGCAGGTGGGTTCTTTACCACTAGCGCCACCTGGGAAGGTGTGGAAGAGCAACAGAAATCTAAATAAGGAAATCTTAAAATGGTAAAGGGAAATAAAGAATCATTTGAAAAATGAAGCTCGGCTAGAAGATATGCTAAAGTGAAACAAACAATAGAAAATGTCTTTGGAGAAACAGAAGATAAATGGGAGACAAACATTTTAAAAAAAGAATTGAAGAAAAAGAAATGTTCTAGAAAAGGTGACATTTATCAAAGAGAGGCAAAGAAATATCAACATAGAAACAATACCAGAGTCTCTGAAGAGGAACCAGAGCAGTGAAACTTAATAAATTCTAATAATTATAATTCAGCTAAATTTCCTGAAATTAAAAGAAAAAGGGTTACCACTACATTTGAAAAGTTATATACTTGGAGAAATTGATCCAGAAATGACTACCATGTAGATATATTCTTTAAACATTATTGGACTTCGAGGAAAATTCTTGGAGTATGTAGGCAAAGATCCAAATCTTTTAAGGGGAAGATTTGTTGGATTATCTGGTTTCGATAAGAATGCTCTATTCTGGAAGCAGTGGAATAACAACATCTAATAAACACCAGGAGAACAAATAAGAGCCAGGAGTTTTATATCCAGCTAAATTGACTCAAGTATGAAAACAGCAAACAAAATGTTACGTTCGTGAATGTGAATTTGGAGGCTATTCTTTCTTTGAGCACTTCTTAAGGAATCTACCAGGGAGTAAACTTTGGCAACCAAGGAGACCGCAGGGACACTGACATAAAAGGAGCTTTAAATAGGTACTTGTGGAACTTAAATGATGCTTATGCATGAGTATAATATGTAATGGCTAGATTCTCTGCAATGAAGATACAGGAGAAACAACATAAAAAAAGAATAAAGTTTTGATTGTATCAGTTACTAATAGGAAATAAAAGATTCCTTCAAATTAGATGCTTGGAGAATAGGGGGGAGGGGGGAAGTTGGTAATTAAATTTCAGTGGTGTTACAAGTAGGGGAAACAGTAGGTCATGCTTCTTCACCCCTAGACACATGATGGGAAGAAAGGAAACAAGGGATTTGGGTGACTACAAGAACAAAACACACAGCTCCACGTCTCACTTTCTTCACAGGAACAGGGACAGGAAGCATAGGAATAGCAATACAGCCTCGCAGTGGAGTGCCGAGCGCTTACATAGCTGGTGCCCGGCAGATGTGGCCTACTTCTCTTATTTGCATTCTCTCCCCCTTCAGTTGTTATGACCATACTATTTATGCTTATTTTGAGCTTGCGTTTTCTTAAATTTACCCTTGTTTTGAGCATTTGCCCTGTCTTCTCAAATCACCTGTTTAATGTTTCAGATTTTATCAGACTTAACAGTTAGTTAAAATCCATCTCATTTACATAATTTAAAATTGTGTTGAAGGACTGTTTAATTTATAATGCTGATTTTTTCCTACTTATTGGTATTACTCAGTTTTTATTTGCAGGAGCAGGGTAGATAGGGAAAAAATGTGTTGGAGTAAAGAGTTTTTTTCTGGTAACTCAAGTTACTTGAAAAACTAACATTTTGTTTTTTCATATATTTGAAGTGATCGTCTAATATCCATTTTTACGTGAGTCTAGTAGAAAAAGATTTTGTTACAGTTATGCAGATTTATTGGTAAAGAGATCTGAAATACTTTAGTTCTCCCTCTTCCCCATTCAGTAAAACACAAAATGTAATTTTTTTTTTCTCTCTTTGAGGGCAAGGACTTTTTCCTGTCCTGTGTGTGTGTGAATATTCTTTGATAAATTACATATCATAAAATTCTTGCATCTTCTAAGTTTGAGTTTTCAGTGAATTTTTACAATTGTGCAGTTGTCACCACCACAGTCCAGTTTACATGTTTTTAGTTAAAAGTTATTTGAATTCAGATAGAACTTCTGTAAAGAAAATGAAAATCAGCAATAATCCAAATAATCAGAATATCACTATTTTTTCAGTTTATGTATTTTTGCTTGTTATACGTTTTTTACATGGGGCTCCTTCGAACAAGACCGAAGAGGCAAATGGGGTCATCTTTTACTTTCTCTAGTCTTTCAAAATTTAAACATTTCCCCATCTTTTATAGCATCATTTTTCATGAGTAATTAGTATTCTATGAATCAGTTAGTATTCCTCATTGTTGCTAATTAGTTCATAATAATGTTTAAGTGAATGTTGTGGTAGACCTTGTGTTCATGTGTGATTTATTGCCCTAGGTTTAGTCTTAAAGGTTGCATTTATTGGGTTAAAGGGCATGTACATTTTTAAGACTTATGATACATATTTTCAACTGTCTTTTTTAAAGAACAGATCAGGCTTTTACCAGCTGTACAGCACAATTTTACCCCACTGTAGAATCCTGAATATTTAAAAATATTTGCCAGTTTGATAGAGAAAACATAATACTTTAATTTGCCTTTATTTGAATATTTGTGAGGTTGGGTAGTTTATATGGTCTGTGATCTTCCTTTTAGTATTTTTTGCTGGTATTTCTCGAGTATTTTTTTTTTTTTTAATTTCATTTTCTTGAGAGTTCCTCATTGACTATTGTTATATGTCAGGAACCATTCTAAATGATTTACATTTATTAACTCATTTTTTCTTGATGGTAACTCTTAGATTGGAGTGATGATTAACCCAGCCAGAAGTTAGTAGCTTGCCCCAGGTCACACAGCTAGTCAGGGATGGAGCTTGCTTACCCAGTATATTCCTGCTTTTGTTACTTCTCGTGAACTTTCCGGTTTACATTTGTCTTTTAATTTTGTTCACAGTATCGTTTTATACAGGAGCTTTAAGTTTTTGTATGGAGGATCTAGGGCTTATTTGTTAGTGTAATGCCTGAAAATATAATCGATTCTCAAATATTTGTTGAACAAATGAGAATAAATCCATTAACAATCTGTTGATGGTGGTGACCTTTTACTTGGTGTATTGTATATCCTCTTTTACAGGGATTCCCAAGGGCTTCATAAACAATTTACTCTTTGGTGTTGATAAGATACAGTAAGCTTATCTGTATCAGCTTTTTTGGAAAATCTGTTTAAGTAATTACTGCTTTAAAAAGAAATGTGTTCTTTTCTTGTTGTTTTTTTTTTTTCTTTCTTATATGATATTATACATGTTTCCATGCCGTTCTCCCAAATCATCCCACCCTCTCCCTCTCCCACAGAGTCCAAAAGACTGTTCTATACATCTGTGTCTCTTTGCTGTCTCATATACAGGGTTATTTCTAAATCCCATATATATGTGTTAGTATACTGTATTGGTGTTTTTCTTTGTGGCTTACTTCACTCTGTATAATTGGCTCCAGTTTCATCCACCTCATTAGAACTGATTCAAATGTATTCTTCTTAGTGGCTGAGTAATACTCCATTGTGTATGTGTACCACAGCTTTCTTATCCATTCATCTGCTGATGGACATCTAGGTTGCTTCCATGTCCTGGCTATTATAAACAGTGCTGTGATGAACATTGGGGTACACGTGTCTCTTTCAATTCTGGTTTCCTCTGTGAGTATGCCCAGCAGTGGAATTGCTGGGTCATAAGGCAGTTCTATTTCCAGTTTTTTAAGGAATCTCCACACTGTTCTCCATAGTGGCTGAACTAGTTTGCATTCCCACCAACAGTGTAAGAGGGTTCCCTTTCCTCCACACCCTCTCCAGCATTTATTGCCTGTAGACTTCTGGATAGCAGCCATTCTGACTGATGTGAAGTGGTACCTCATTGTGGTTTTGATTTGCATTTCTCTGATAATGAGTGATGTTGAGCATCTTTTCATGTGTTTGTTAGCCATCTGTATATCTTTGGAGAAATGTCTGTTTAGTTCTTTGGCCCATTTTTTGATTGGGCCCAAAGAATTAAATAGATATTTACTACCCAAAGCAACCTGCAGATTCAGTGCAATCCCTATCAAGCTACCAGTGGTATTTTTCACAGAGCTAGAACAAATAATTTCATATTTTGTATGGAAATACAAAAAACCTTGAGTAGCCAAAGCAATCTTGAGAAAGAAGAATGGAACTGGAGAAATCAACTGCCTGACTTCAGGCTCTACTACAAAGCCACAATCATCAAGACAGTATGGTACTGGCACAAAGACAGAAATACAGATCAATGGAACAAAAGAGAGAGCCCAGAGATAAATCCACACACCTGTGGACACCTTATCTTTGACAAAGGAGGTAAGAATATACAGTGGATTAAAGACAATCTCTTTAACAAGTGATGCTGGGAAAACTGGTCAACTACTTGTAAAAGAATGAAACTAGAACACTTTATTTTAAGCAGTAAGAATCTTTAAAAGGAAAACCCAAACTAAAAAAGCTGATGTAAAAAGTTACAGTGTAAGGTTTTGACAGTGTGGCTTATATACTCCATAGGAATCATTTAATACTGCACTTCTCTCAGTGGGCTTTCTCCCTTTTTCTTTGACATCAGGCTACTGTTGACTGGTCCCCCTTTAGCTTGGTTGAAGCCTTTGTTTCCTTTAAATGCTAGTCTTATTAAAAAGTGTAGACGTCCATATTGTTAAGTGGGCCTATGTTAGAGATTCAGAAGCTGTACAAATAAGTTCACTTCCATTTTTTCACATTATCCACAAAATATACATGGGAGCAAGTACTCAGAAAGTAGATCCTTGAAAATGTAGACTATTATTTTGTTAATAGAAACCTAGATCTGCTTTATATAAAGTTATAAAAGTTAACAAATTTGTTGAATGCTTGCTTTTTCTAGAACCTTCTGGTTACAACCAACCTTTTTTTCGCCCTTACTAGTAGTAGTATTTAAGCCATGCTTAAATGACATGTTAAAATCAGATTTGTACTTTTTTTTCTATATTAAGCATTAATTACTCAATTTACAGGTGTATAGTTAATAAAACTTAATTCTGGAAGTAAAAATGAAATAGCAGTTTTCCTTTTCCTCATTCTTACTCCTTAGTGGTAAAACACCTTTTAATACTCAGTTTTTAAATTCTTACTTTGGTTACTTAACATCACTTTAAATAGAGTAATGTGTTTATAGATCTGTTTTTTTTATTTAAGAAACTAAAGACTGTCCTGTGAGAAAGAGGAAATCAGATAGCTCTGTGTGCTTTTCTTTCTGCCAATTTCTATTTCTCCTTTAAATTTTTTGTTATTGTTACAACTTTATAAAATTGACTTAAATCTCTCTTTCTTGACCTGTCAGTTTTAGACAGTTTCTCTCGTCTTCCCAAGATACAAAATGAGAGCTTTGGTTCCCTTTCTTTTTGTCTCGCAGCCTTTGTCCGCCAGACAGTGGCTTTCATGTTGCATACAAGGATGCGCACTTACATACCTTTCCTGAACTGTAATTGGCTCCATGGTTTTTTATCTTGGGGTTCAGTTGAAAATTAAAAACAGGAAAACTGTGCTGGAAAATTGCTGAGTGGATCAGGACCTAGAGAAGGAGGTGCATGTCGCCAGGCTTCTTCCACTCAAAGGCGGAGTGCTAACACTTGGCTGGAGGCGTCGTGTCGTGAATGTCATGATGGTTTTCAAAAATGACGTAATTGTGTGCTGTGCCGATTGTCACTGGGCAAAAAATTTTGTTTTAAATCAGAGGCAGAGTAATTTTTACAATACTTGTCACCTTCGTTCAGTCTATGAGAAGGCCCTCTTTTATAATATTTTAATGAAAAATACTTGTAACCCCTGTTGCCCCTCTCAAGAACCTGACCTCCATGTGCCATTATCAGCTTCTCTCCCAGTTGTGGGGGCAAATGCAGATTTGGGGTTTGTGGTGAGACGCCAGGCAGATGGCCTCAGTTCAGTGGGTGTGAATGAGGGTCTTGGCAAGAGGGGTCTCGCCCTTTCATTGCTGGGTGAGAGGGTCCCAGGGAGCAGAGTGGAGCTCTGCTGCTCCTTACTAGCCCTTCCGTGGCAGGTGGCCTAGAGTCTTCCAGGGCTTTTTTTTTTTTTTTTTGCCTCAGCCTGGGGGTGCCTGTCCTCTTTGTTTGAGTGGCTGAGACTCAGTGTGTGGACTCTGCGGTAGATGCTTCTCTGAGCCCTTGGGAGAGGCTGACCGCGCAGCAGATGGCTGTCTGGTGGTCAGGCCCCTCCGCCCACCTTCTCTCCGCTCCAGGTTCCTTCTGCACCCGGGCGACGCCTGCCGCTTCCGCTGTGCTTGGCTCTTGGTGTCAGCTCTTGGGCTCTTGGTGTCAGCTCTCGGCTCTGGGTCTTTCTGATACTCTTCTGATTATTGCTATGATCCTGTTGGCCTTTTGTCTTGAAGAAAGCTATCAGAACTTTTTGGCTCACCGCCGTGAATCTCTCTCCCATGCTCTGCTGATGATTTTATTTTTGTGACTTTTAATTTCTATGTTGGTAGATATTACAGAGGATGTGAACAAGTATGCTTAGCCCACCTGTGCTGTAGATTTTTCCTTTTGAAAGCACTTTCCAGCCTCCATTTAGGAAACTGAGCTTCTGGGTGTGGTGTTTGTTACTTCTCTTGCTGTTTGTCTTAAAGGATTTTTTCAAGCATTACTCCAGTTGTGGCTGTCTTTGCTTCTCTGGTAGTGAATGTTAAGAAGTAGATGAAATTCTTGATCTCAGTAAAACTTTCCATCTACCCACCTATAGTATAGCACTTAAAATTGCTCATGCAAGAAATAGCTCTCTTGAGAGTCAACATCTGTACTTCAGTTTCTCCCTTTGTGATTTTTGGTTTGGGCTCTGTTCGGAAGATTCCCTGGTGGCTCAGATGGTAAAGAATCCACGTGCAGTGTAGGAGACCTGGGTTCGGTCCCTGGGTTGGGAAGATCCCAACTGGAGAAAGGCATGACAACCCACTCCAGTATTCTTGCCTGCAGAATCCCTATGGATAGAGGAGCCTGGCGGGCTACAGTCCATGGGGTCTCAAAGAGTTGGACACGACTGAGAGATTAAGCACGCACTGTTTGGAAGCACTGTTTTCTCTGTCCACGTTTTGCCCATTACCACCACGTGGCCTCTTCTTGCTTCCTAGGTTTCAACTGCTTTGGAGGATGGCTCCTTATCTCAGGTGCTTTGAACCCCAAGCCTCTTGAAAGTGAATTTTTCATATTGTTCATTTTTAAAATCAGACTAAGTATAACCCCTGAATGTATGAAATCTGTCCACTTGTTTTCATATTCATGGTCGTATAGGTGAGGATGGTTAAGAAAGATGAACCAGTTACTTATATTTTATTCAAGCACAATCCAAGGAAAGTTTTTAACCCCAAAGTTAATTTGCAAAAATCTTTTTTTGTTGTTGTTTTAGCAGTATGCATTAATTATGATAACATTTAGCTAAATAAAGGCTTGATCAGTCAGCTTTCAATATTTCCACAATACCTGATGAGGGAGTAAAAGTATATTTAATATACAACGGTGAGTATTTGTAATGTTTTGAGTGTTTTTTTTTGTTTTGGGAGGGGAAGGAGGATGAAGATGGGGCCATTTCCCATATGTGAATTAGTTGATCCACAAGGGTAGAGAATAGTCCAAGATTTAAAACTTTCTGTCCCATAATCCAAATGTAAGTAACAGTTTACCTTCAGCTTTTGTAGGCAGATTTATGAGGAGGAGGAGGGTGGGAAGGCGTCAGAGTTGCTCTCAGGTTGGAGAGGACAGACATCTCTGGACGTCGTCCTTCGTCTTTCTGTAAAGGACGTCCTACAAGGTGGTGTGACGGTGTCTCGCTTTTACACGGGTTGAGGTGTCACAGACTGGACCAAAGTAGTTGCTCAAAAGTTTTGAATATTTTTCCAGATTAGATGGCTTCAGATTTAAAAAGGAAAATGCTTTCCATTTTTCAAAACTATACAGCTACATTGTAGTTCTTCCTAAAATAAAAAATTGTTGGTGCGGTGTGGTTTATCGTTTGAGATCATCTTGGATGACTTATTACTTGTCATAATAATGGCCTGTTACACATTGAGAGGCTAGAGTCTGTTTATATATTTTGAGCATCTTTAATTGCAGATTTGAGAAGTTACCAGTTATATTTTCCAAATATGTTTCTTCTTGCAATATAACCGGAGTACTATATTTTTAAAAAGTAAATGGTTGATTCTATACTTAGAAAAACTTAGTATTTTCTTTACTAGAAATTCTAAAATACATATGTAATGAAGATTCTAATTTAGTGATTTAACTATTTTTAAACATTTTCAGTGTTTAATTTCTGATTAGTAGTAGTCATTGATATTTTCCTGAACTCCACAATTTAAGTAAGTTTTAAAAGAACTGATGATAAACTGAACAACATTTAAATTCAGGATGTTTTATCCCAGAGCATCTGTCACCAGGCAGATGATGTTTCCCTGTGTCTCTAGGTCCCAAACGAAAATGAAAATGCCAAGGTTTTACTGGTTTTTCTTTAAGGATGGAAAACTTTGTCATATGGAGAATGTTTTAAGAGGTGGACTGAGAACAGTCTTTGTTTACATGGAAAATGTTTTTTGTTTTTAAACTGCTGTAGATTCAGTTTATTGATGTGATGGAAGTAAGAAGCTTGAACCTGGGAGAAATGACCAGGATATTAAAAATTTATGGGCAAGAGTGTGAATGAAATTGACTTAAAAATCTTTCTCTCTTATTTCTCTCTCTTGCCTTTGCCCTTAGGAATTAAAGGAGGCTTGTAAAAGGTTCCAAGTATTAAACACACACACATTAAAGGAGGCTTGTAAAGGGTTCCAAGTATTAAGCACCCACCCAAATGATATCTGAAGGGGGAAGTAAGATTGAGTCTTTCAATTAGAGTGATTTTTCCACCTTTTCTTAAGTAAGCCTTGGTTAGTGTAGATGCTTTTGTCATATGATGGCATTTAGAGTGATTCTGAGCTAACCTTTTTTGAACATTTATTTTTTTATATATTTTCTTACGGGTAGCAAACCATGAGATTTACTAGTACTTGACTGATATTATTTACAGATATTGTTAGTGTATGTGGGAAGGCTTTGGTTTTTCCAGTGGTCATGTATGGATGTGAGAGTTGGACTGTGAAGAAAGCTGAGTGCCGAAGAATTGATGCTTTTGAACCTGTGGTGTTGGAGAAGATTTTTGAGAGTCCCTTGGACTGCAGGGAGATCCAACCAGTCCATTCTAAAGGAAATCAGTCTTGGGTGTTCATTGGAAGGACTGATGCTAAAACTGAATACTTTGTCCACCTCATGAGAAGAGTTGACTCATTGGAAAAGATGCTGGGAAGGATTGGGGGCAGGAGGAGAAGGGGACGACAGAGGATGAGATGGCTGGATGGCATCACCAACTCGATGGACATGAGTTTGAATGAACTCTGGGAGATGGTGATGGACAGGGAGGCCTGGTGTGCTGTGATTCATGGGGTCACAAAGAGTCAGACATGACTGAGCGACTGAAATGAACTGATTTTCATCTATAGATCTTATGCACTAGTTGTCTAAAAGGATTGTTTGTTTTTGGAACAAGGGGTTTAGTATTAAACGGTCTTTAAAGTTTCTTCCAGCTTTAAAGTTCCTGCCCTTAAGAAGCTGACTTTAGTTGATGGTTTCATTGGACTTTTTAAATAACTTTCATCCAGAACTGCTAAGTAGAACATGGGAAGAAATTAGGAGCGAAGCATAGGTGGTGGTTGCTTTGGAGATGCTCGAAAAGTGGCTTTAGTTTTCTTAAGGGGGAAGATAACTTGCAGTGGTGGAGATAGGAGCAACATGCTGTTTTCTTTGAATCTGATGCTTGAAATCTGTTCTTTGTCTTAATTCAATATATTTGACAAATGCTAGAAGTCTTTCTGGAGACATTAACAGACATTCTGTGGGAAAATACATTTGAAAATCTCTTGACTTCTTGGTGTGGGATGAATCTGTACTCCATTTAGGAGATAATTGCTAGGATAGGTGGGACAAGTTGATCCATTTAAAAATAAAACTATCTTTTATAAAGACACAGTCATAAGGCACAAATGGGAAATGTGTCTCCTTGACATGTTTCAAAGCAGTTTTCTGAATATGTGAGATTAAAGACGTTCTCTCAACCACTAAGAATTGTCAGAACACCGATGCTCTTTAAGACTGTATTTGTAGCTGTGAGTATACTGAGTTACTGTATTTAAGACTGTATTTGTAGCTGTTAGTCGTACTGACAGTAGGATTTTTTTTTAACATTTTACTCATTATTAGAAATTTTACATTTGAATATAATGTGTTTTTATTGTGCTTATATCTTGATCTTGGTTCCATGATATGAGCATTATTTCCCAATTTATATATTCTGAGCCCTATAGGTTAATAATAACTTGGGGTTTTGTAGTTTTAAAATTATTTTGAAATTATATATTTGCATATATCGTAACCAAAACCATAATGTTACTTCTCTTCAGTCTGATCAAGCTTGTTTCAGGCTTCCAATGAGCCAGGTGTTCTGTTATGCCCACCTTTTGTTTAGGTTTTTTGTAATAGAGTAAAAATGATTTATAGGATTTCTCTAATATGAGAATATACTTGAATGTGTGGAAAGAGATTTACATAATGCCTGCCTTTGAGTAGGTGGGGGGAAAAGTTAAAATGTTGATGGCAGCTTCTGATAGAAAAACTCATAACTATAGTAAAAAGTTAAAATTACAACACATAAACTACATTAACTGTATTGTGTGTGTATTACCATTGGACTTCATTTGGAGTGAAAAATAGAATATGATTCTAATCCTTTACAGTTGCTGTTAATTTTGCTCTAACCCTGAAAGTGTTAACAGCAACTTGAAAATGTGACAAAGCTCAATTTCATTTCTTGTTTATTGCTTGTTTTCCTATTGGACGTTGGGAAGTAGCTCTGCCCTGGCAACTAAAATAGGCTATTTGCATACCCTAGTTTGATTGGCTAGCATTCCGACTAACAGTTCCAATCATATGGAGTCGGTTTAGTGGTAGGCTATGCTAATTAGCCGCTGTTGCTGGGGTTCGGGATGGTTTCTATGTGCTATTCTGCTGCATTGTGTTGCCTGGTGAGAGACATTGATAAATGAGTGTTTAATGATCTGCAGCAGTTCCCACTCACTGCGGGCAGGCGGATTTTAGAACAGAAGTGGAAATAAGGATTTGATTGCTTTGTTAAATACCTGTAACCAAAATATCTGTATTAAATTATATAAGTAAATTGTTTAAAATTTTTATCTAATTAAATACTTCTATTACAAAAAAGAAAATTCTTTAGCGTTGTCAAAATATAACCCAGGGAGCAGCACTATGCACAGGTTTTCTAAAACTCTGTTCAGTAAAATTGTTTTTTCTTTTCAGATTAGAAATAGTACCATTGCAAAAAGTAGCATATTTGATGTTTCTCATGATTGACCTTTTATAAAGGTACATGTTTGTGTTTAATAAATTGGTGCAAGTTTGGGGGCAGAATTTATCTGGTACTGCTCATGTAGTCTAGCAGGTAGGAGCATAACTTGAAGTCCCTCGTTCGTGTTCTTCGGTTCATCTTCAGGTTGTTACTCATCACCTCTCGTTACTACTATCTTTCTGATTTAAGTCAGATGTTTTAACTGTTGCTTGTACTAATAGTATCTTTGCTTTACATTAAGTCTTTATTGAGTAGTTTGGTGAGCGAGTCTGTAGGAAATTAAAATCTCAGTGATTTGTTCAAAGAACTTAAGAGGTGAAGGGTAAACTCATGCAGACTTAGATGAAGACATAAGACTGTCGTACAGAAAGTACCATAAGTATTTATCTGAAAGAGTACAGGAAAAAGACATCCCAGGCTTTTTGAGGATTGGGACACGGGAAACAGGATGAGTAGTCTGGGAAAGGCTTTTGAGAAAGCCCATGGAACTCCGTTAAGGTTTTAAATATGGCTTAATTCAAATAGCTGGAGAGTAATAGGAAGGAGAACATTTTAGTGTGAAGAACAGATAGCAGTTGAACAAAAGTAACCATCCTGGTATTATTGTTATCCAGTATAGGTGGTCACAGTGATTAAGGCTTCAGTGTCTTAGATGTTTCAGTGCCTGAGCTTCTGAGCCAGCTGGTGTCATTCCCTTAAAGTCAGAACTGCTGTTTCACTGTCCTGGCTCTCATTTCCTTTGGCTTCTCTTCACTTGGTTTTGTGGCAACTTGTGCTCTTCACCTTGTGCTGTCTGTTGGTTAAAGCATAAGGGTTTTATTAAACTTTCTTTCCTTAGTCCCTCTTGACCCTAAAGCACTGAAACACAGGATGGTACCAAAAATAATCCAGGTGAATTTTAGATGTCTATATCAAATTATCTAAGAACTTTACCCCTTTAATTGTTATATCTTTTATTTAAGGGTCTGGTTAAATCAGATGGGCATGCTAATTGGACAGTCTTAACATCCTTGCAAAGAATGTAAACAAAAATTAAACCTTAACATCTGATCATTTTTCCTACTGAAGATGTATTCTAAAACAAATGTACACAGTGTTATATATCAATTATATCTCAGTAAAACAAATAAAAATATAATGAACAGAAATGCTTTATTCATCCCCTTAGTCAGAGGGACCTAGGCACCTCCACTCATGGGAGTTTGTAGTTCAATGGAGGTAGTTGACGTATGTCTTTATGTAACTGTGTGATACAGTTACGGAAAGTGGCAAAATATCCATGCTGCAGGAGAAGTGGAAATTCAGAGGAGGGAGTGATCCTTTTTCTGTTGGAACTAGGAAAAGAGTCTTGATGAAAGTGGTATTTCACATGGTCTTGGGAAGGCTTGTTTGTGCTCTGTTTGTCCTTTTTGGTAAAGTGTTCAAATCCTTGGTCCTACTTTTCCCCCCTTCTTCGCCTTATTACTGAGTTCTGAGAATTTTATCTATTTTGGATTCAAGTCTTTTAGCAGATAAATGATTTACAAATAATTTATCCTAATTCATGGCTTATTTTTTCATTCTCTTTGTCTTTGAACAGATATTTTTAATTTTTATGAAATCTAATTCATTGATTTGTTCTTCTGTGGATCATGCTTTTGGAAAACTTAAAAACTGTCCAAAGATCCGAAAGGTTTCCCATGTTTTCTTCTCCCCTCCAGATTTTATAATTTTGGGTTTTACATTTAAGTCTGTGATCCATTTGGAGTTAATGTTTGTAATTGGTGCTGTAAGGTATAGATCACTTTTTTTCTGCAAATGGTCCATTTGAAGAAAGGACTATCCTTTCTCCACTGAATTACTTTTGTATCTTTGTTGAAAATCAGTCTCCATGTGGTGTGGGTCTGTTCATGGACTTCCTGTTCTTTTCCGTTAATCTGTTCCATTAATCCATTTGTCTGTTTTGATGCCAATACCATATTGCCTTTATTACTGTAGCCTTATAATTAAGTATTGAAATCTGATAGTGGTAGTGTTAGTCCTGCAATTTCTTCTTTTCCAAAATTGTGATGTCTGCTCTAGGTCCTTTGCATTTCCGAAAATTTCCTTCGGGATATTTCACCACTTTCCGTAACTGTATCACATGGTTATTGACAAATCATTTCGTCAGTTTCTGCAAATAGGAAACTGACAGAAATCTTCCTTAGATTTTTCTTTAATTTCTCTGATATTTCTAATTTTCAGTGTATTGAGTCTTGCACATCTTTTGTCAGATCTATGAAAGTATTTATACTATGATAAATAGTTTTTAAGCTTCAGTTTATGATTATAGTTGCTAGTATATAAAATCCAACTGATTTTTGTGTATTGAGCTTGTATTCTGCAACCTTGCTTAAACTTCTTTGGGAGTCTAATAGCTTTCCGTATATTCCATCAGCTTTTCTACCTGGATAATCCTGTTTACGATGAGAACCAGCTTTGCTGCTTCTTTTCCAATTGCTTACCTTATATCTCTTATTACCTTACTGTATTGGCTGGGACCTCCATGGAATGTAGTGTGCATATAGAAGAACACAGTGCTGAATAGAGGTGCTGAAAAAGGACATCCTTGTTGTCTTCTTTTAAAGAGAGAAACATTGAATCACCACCAAGTATGATATTAGCTGGAATTTTTGTCACTGTCCTTTATTTGATTGAGGAAGATGAATTTCTACTTTGCTGAAAGGTTTTTCTTTTTTTAATCAAAAATAGTTGTTGGATTTTGAGATTATTGTCTGATTGTCCTTTTTTAAAAGTTAATTTGGTGAATAACATTGATTTCTGAATATTAAACTGACACTGCATTTCTGAAATAAAGCCAGCTTGGTTGTGATACATTGTCCTGTTCTTAAGGATGGATGGATTCAATGTGCTACAATTTTGTTCAGATGTTTTGCTTCTTACATTCATGGAAGACATATTGGGGTTTCATTGACTTGCTCTGTTTTTTTGTTTTCTGTTTTGTTGATTTCTACTCTGGATGCTTACATTTTCTTTATTCTGTTAACTTAGGGTTTTGTTTGCTTTTTTTCTGGTTTATTAAGATAGAAAACAAGTCATTATTGATTTCAGAGCTTCTTCTTAAAAATATATTTAGTTCAATTTTTATTTTCTATTTCCATTTATATATTTAATTCACACAACAAAGGTACTCTCAGATATTATTTGCTATATTAGAAACAGCAGTGTTTTTTGTTCATTCCCTTATCAAATGTCGTCTTTTTTAATAGAGGTTTTTAGTGCTGTAAGTTTCTACCTAGTATTATTTTAACTATCTCCTAAATTTTGATACAGTGTGTTCCATTTTCTTTTAGTTCTTTGTTCTTTGACTTCTTCTTTGAGCCATAAGTGCTTATTATAAGTATGTCATATAGTTTCTAAGTATTTGGGGACTTTCCATGCATCTATTGTTGCTTTCAAATTTCATTACCATCAGAAACATATTTTGTATGACTTGATCCCCTTTAAATTGTTGAGATTTGTTTTATGATCCATGGTATGGTCTGTCCTGGTAAATGTGCTGTGTTGCTAGAAAACAATGTGTGTCCAACTGTTTTTTTGGTGAAGTATTGTCTAAGTGTTTGTTAGAAGGCGATGGCTCCCCACTCCAGTACTCTTGCCTGGAGAATCCCAGGGACAGGGGAGCCTGGCAGGTTGCAGTCCATGGGGGCGCTAAGAGTTGGCCACGACTGGGCAACTTCATTTTCCCTTTTCACTTTCACGCATTGGAGAAGGAAATGGCAACCCACTCCAGTGTTCTTGCCTGGAGAATCCCACGGACGGGGGAGCCTGGTGGGCTGCCGTCTGTGCGGTTGCACAGAGTTGGACACGACTGGAGCGACACAGCAGCAGCAGCAGCAGGTCAAGTTCATGAATAGTGTTCTTTCTATATTCTTATTGATTTTCTGTCTTCTTGTACTATCACTTATTAAGAGAAAAGATTATGAAATTTTCTAATATAATTGTCTATTTATTCTTACAATTTTTTTTCGTTCCATGTATTTTAAAACTCTTTTGATAGGTGCCTGCATATTCAGAATGAATATATCCTCTTGATGATTTGACATCTCTAACATTGTAAAGTGACTTTCATTCCTAGTCATACATTCCGTCGGTTACAGAATACTTTGTTTCATATTAATATAGCTGTTTCATCTTAGTTTTGATTAGTGTTAGCATGACATATCTTTTTTCAGCCTTTTACTTTTTTTTTTCAGTCTTTTACTTTTAATGTATTAATGTCTATTTGAAATGTGTTTTTTATAGGCAGCATGTAGTTGAATCTTGCTCTCCTTCTTACCCCCAAGTCTGAAAATCTCTGCCTCTCAGTTGGGGTATTTAGACCATTTGCATTTAATATGATTGTTGATATGTTCCAATTTAAGTCAGGCTACTATTTACTTTCTATTTATCTTCTCTGTTACTTGTTCTGCTAACCGCCCCCCCTCCCTTTCTGTCTTCTTTGGATTAAATGAATATATTTTATTTGATTTTTTTTTTCTCCTTTGTTGGCTTATTCACTTTAATTCCCCCCCCCCCCCCCCCCTTTTTTTTTTTTTTTTTAAATTCAGTGATTGCTTTTTATCTGGTAACAGTCTTAGTTCAGTCATATCCAACTCTTTGTGGCCCCATGGACTGCAGCACACCAGGCTTCCCTGTCCATCACCAACTCCCAGAGTTTACTCAGACTCATGTCCATTTAGTTACCAGGCTTCCCTGTCCATCTTCAACTCCCAGAGTTTACTCAGACTCATGTCCATTGAGTCGGTGATGCCATCCAACCATCTCATCCTCTGTGGTCCCCTTCTCCTCCTACCTTCAATCTTTCCCAGCATCAGGGTCTTTTCCAGTGAGTCAGTTCTTTGCATCAGGTGGCCAAAGTATTGCAGCTTTAGCATCAGTCCTTCCAATGTATATTCAGGACTGATTTCCTTTAGGATTGACTGGTTGGATCTCCTTGCAGTCCAAGGGACTCTCAAGAGTCTTCTCCAACACCACAGTTCAAGAGCATCAATTCTTTGGTGCTCAGCTTTCTTTATAGTCCAACTCTCACATCCATACATGACTCCTGGAAAAACCATAGTTTTGACTAGATGGACCTTTGAGAGGAAGGTAATGTCTCTGCTTTTTAATGCACTGTCTAGGTTTGTCATAATTTTTCTTCCAAGGAACAAGTGTCTTTTATTTTCATGGCTGCAGTCACCATCTGCAGTGATTTTGGAGCCCCAAAAGATAAAGTCAGCCACTGTTTCCCCATCTATTTGCCATGAAGTGACGGGCCCGGATGCCATGATCTTCGTTTTCTGAATGTTGAGCTTTAAGCTAACTTTTTTACTCTACTCTTCTTCACTTTCTGCCATAAGAGTGATGTCATCTGCATATCTGAGGTTATTGATCTTTCTCTGGCCATCTTGATTCCAGCTTGTGCTTCATCCAGCCCAGCGTTTGGCCTGATGTGGTCTACTTTCAAATAATCCTGCCATTTCACATCCCATTTAGCATATTGACCATAACCACTTAGTATACTTTGATTTATCTTTTACTGGTCTTTTTACTGCTTTTCATAAAGTTTATATGTATTTTAGAAACCCCACACTATATTATTATTTTTGTTTAAACAGTTAATAATCTTTAAATGAGACTTAACTAACTAGAAACACTCCTACACATCTGCTTATGTCGTTTACCTTTTCTGATGCTCTTCATTTTTCTGTCTAGGTCCTGTTTCTGTCTGCTCTCATTTTCCTTCATCCTCAGTACTTCCTTTAATATTTTCTGTTGTGCAGGTCTGTTAGTGACACATTTTCTCATCTTTTGTATATCTGAAATTGTTTGCATTGTCTTTTGTTTTTGATGGGCATTTTCATTGGACGTAGAAATTCTAGGTGATACTTTTTCTTTCCACAATTTACTTACTCCACTATCTACTCACTTGCATTGTTTCTTCTAAGAAATCTTACTTAATGCTTATCTTTGTTCCTTTATGTATAATATATCCTTTTCCCCCTGACTGCCTGTAAGATTTTCTTGTTACCATTAGTTTTGAGCAAATTTGATTATGATGTGCCTTTGTGTGATTCTCCTTATGTTTCTTGTACTTGTGGCTTATTGAACCATCTGTATCTATGAATTTGTAGTTTTTATCAAATTTAGAAAATTTCTGACTTTGAAAAAATTGCTTCTGTTCCTGTCAGGAACTCTAGTTCATGTATATTACAAAATTTGAGGTTGTCCCAGAACTAAGTGAATGTCTGTTAATTTTAGATTTTAATTTCTCTTTTTAAAAAGCTGGGTTTTTTTCCCCCTGTGTTGACAGCCAGTTTCAGATGTTTGAATAGTCAGTTGAAATTCTGAAATAGTTTTTATTGCTATCTTCAGGTTCACTCTTTTTTTCCTGCAATGTCTAATGTGTTTTTAATCTTAAACTATGTAGTTTTATTTGTACAAGTTCTGTTTGTGTCTTTTTAAAAAATGTTTCCCACAATTTTCTTCTTTAGCTATATGAATATGTGGAATATAGTTATTATAATGCCTGTTTTAATGTCCTTACCTGCTAATTTTAACAGCTGTGTCAATTCTGGATCAGTTTCTGTCGATTGATTATTTTTGTCTCATTATAGGTTATGTTTTCCAGTGCATCTTTGTATGCTTGGTAATTCTGATTGTGTGCTGGACATTTATGGTTTTTTACTGTATTAAGTGAGGAGTAGATTTACATGCCTATAAGTTTTTGTGACCTTTTTCTAGGGCAGTTATAGTTCTTGGAAATAGTTTGATCTGTTTAGCTGTGTTTAAGGTTTTGTGCGTGGGACCAGCAGAGCGTGTAGTCGGATTGCTCCTCACTGCTGGGAAGATGCTGCCCTGTGTCAGCTGCTTTATGCGCTCTGTGGGTCTTGATGTTTCGCAGTCGGCTTGGTGTGCATGCTGCTTCCTCGTGCCTTGGCCTCTGCTGCGCCTCCCTGATTGCCATCTCCGTCTCCGCCTGGTGTGCTCCCTGAGTGCCTGCCTGTCCACGTTTCCTCCTCTTATGAGGACAGCAGCCATACTGGATTAGGGCCCACCATCATGACCTTATCCCTAACTGATTACGTTGCAGTGACCCTGTTTCAAGTAAGATCAGTTCAATACAGTCGTATTCTTGGTGCTTGGGGGCTAGTCTTGCATGTGAGTTTGAAGGGACACAGTTGGTCTGTAAGTGCCACCCTCAGCCCGTGTTGTTTCCCAAACATAACACTTGTATGTTCGTAGGTTCTTACCTCTGTTCTTCCCTCTGCTTGGAATGGCCCCTTTTCCTTTCCTTTGCTTATTTTAATTAAGAACTACCTACTAATCTGAATTAATGTCCGTTCACCTTTTACCATAAGTGTTTACATGGCTGTTTCTTGCGCATGCTTGTAACATTTTTGAAAAACTGGAGAAGACTCAGGTCTTGGAATTGTGCCCCAGTTCCTTCTTCCCTCCCCAGTCCAGCCTGTAGTCCTTTATAACTAGTGGTTACTCAGATACGTCAATGAGTGTGTCTAAGCAGACAAGTTGTATACACGAGGTATTTTATGAAAGATTAACAACTTTAGAAAGGTTTGGATTCTGGACTCCTGGAAGCCTCTTTAGGAGGTGGCTATAGTAAGCCGGGCTTGCATTAGTTTATTAAATATTTACTGAGCCTACTAGGTTCAGAACCCCCTTTACTAGGTGTTAGAAATTGAGAGACCTGTGAAAATTACGGGAGTCTCACTGTTCTCATGGAATTACTGTCTGTGAACGGTTATCAGGTGAAAGAACAGAGATTGTTATGAATCCTAGTAGGAACCCTAGGCAGAACTTAGAGGATGATTAGTCCTGAAGGTGTAGAATGAAGAAGAGTTCGAGAACATGAAGGCAAGCCTGGATGATGGGAGAGTATTGTTAGTGGAAATGGCAGGTTGGCAAGGGTGTTCGGGGGGTGGGGGGTATAAATTAGTTTGCTTCTGGATAAATAAGTAGAACCTCTAAGTAGAAATTCCAGATTGCAGAAAGTCCATAAGTGAATAGTGAATTGATAGCTGTTGGCCTTGCTTTCCCATGAGAGGGGGAGCGAGCATGAGCAGTGAGCTGCAGGGAGGAGCTGGCAGAGCGGAACAGCAAGGCTTTTCCGGGTGCACGCTGCGCTGAAAACACTGGAGGAAGAGTGGAAGGGCTGCGGAGCTGGGGGCTGATACTGTGAGAATCATTTCTGTTTTGCTGATGAGCAGAGTGGGTCACAGGAAGTTGAGAAGGTACCAGAGGCCATAGCTAGTGAATGGTGCAGCTGGGATTTGAACTGGGCATCGAGGCGCAGGGATCTGTGCTGTTAGGCACTACTCTGTGCTGCCTCTAACGTATGAAGTTTCTCATAAGGGAACTGCAATGTGTTACAGAGTTAGAATCTGTCAGCCTCACTTCCACTTAATGAAGGTCGGAGTGAAAATAAATATAGGGAAACCAAAGCAATTCTGTTAAATTTATACAACTTACGAGAAACGATGGGACTCTGTATGGTCAGTTAGTAGCTAAGGGATGTTCTGTTAGATGTCAGGTAGTTTGAGAAACCGGTGAGCATTTACTGTGCCAAGTGTTTCCTCTTGGTGAGCATTTACTGTGCCAAGTGTTTCCTCTTGTTGGTAAGTATATGCTAGTGGATAAGACGGAGTCTTTGCTAACGTGGAGCTTATATTCTAATGGCTAAAGATAACCTCGCAAACATCTAAACATGTGGATGGTTGGGGGAAGTGCAATTTTTGCCAGAAAGGCCCTCAGGAGTGGTCTCTCCAAAGGTGCGCTTTACTTCAGCTTTATTTGACTTGTTTTAAACGAACCCACGTGTTTGTGGGGTATTCAGGTTTATAGTGCCAACCGCGGTCCTGCATAAAATCTTGCAAGCCTATTCTTGTATCCAGGACAACTTACTGTTTTTTCCCACTTGGAATAGAGGAATGATGGTTGTCCATAGGAAAGCCCAGGGAGTTCTGTGTAAAAGAGTGGTCATTTCTAATCACTGTCCGTTTCCTCATAGACCCAGTGAGAGGCTGGGAACTTGGCGTCCTGCTCTTGTCAGTGTTAACACTCTTAATATCGTTCCTGTGGGGCTAAGGGCTCCCCTGTGTTGAAAGCAGTGAGTAGGTTTCACTGCCAGAAGTGTCTTTGGCATTAGGGAGAGAATGCAGTATTGTGCCGAAAAATCCTTGCTAGTGCCTGCATATAGCCATGTTTCTTGATAGTTACTGTGGAAGAAGATCTTATAACTAAAGCTTTGAAAAAGTTTTCCTGAGCCCTAGGCCTCTCAGTTCACTTGTTTTTGCATAAAATGGATTATACTGTGCACTTACTTAACCATTTCCTAAGAACTGTAATATCTCTGAAGACATAGTCATGATAAACTTTTTTCTAAAACATGTTTAAATAAATGCATTAGTATTAAATAGTGTAGTGGGTACAGCTCAGGAAACAAAGAGGACAAGTTGTGTTCTTCAGAAACTCAAAATCAAAATAGCCTATTCGGATCCTTGAGGACTTTTAAAAGACAATTTAATTGACATTAGTTTTCTATTCAGTATGGGCTTCCCAGGTGGCACTGCTGCTGCTGCTAAGTCGCTTCAGTTGACGGCAGCCCACCAGGCTCCCCCGTCCCTGGGATTCTCCAGGCAAGAATACTGGAGTGGGTTGCCATTTCCGTCTCCAGTGCATGAAAGTGAAAGGGAAGTCGCTCAGTCGTGTCCGACTCTTTGTGACCCCATGGACTGTAGCCCACCAGGCTCCTCCGTCCATGGGATTCTCCAGGCAAGAACACTGGAGTGGGCTGCATTGCCTTCTCCGCAGGTGGCACTAGTGATAAAGAATGCACCCGCCAGCGCGGGAGCCGTAAGAGACCCGGTTCGATCCCTGGATGGTGAAGATCCCCTGGAGGAGGGTGTGGTCACCCACTGCAGTGTTCATGCCTGGAGAATGCCGTGGAAAGAGGAGCCTGGTGGGCTACAGTCCATAGGGTTGCAAAGAGTCAATAGTTAATGGGAAAATTGCTACTCTTTTCTAGCTATAAAATACTAGTATCCTGGCACTTGAGAATTCATGGCATGAAGTCTTTTAAATCTTCACCTTTGAAATTGGGTGGTGTTTTAGAGTTTACAAAGTGTGTTCACATGCGTTAGCTCACGTGACCCTCTCATAGGTGTTTGAATGCTATGTCATCCCCGCTTTATAGGAAGTGTGACTGGGCCTTCCTCAAGGCCCGGTCACACTGAGAGCTGGGAGAGCCAGGGCTAGACTCCGTTTGCTCCCTCCAGGGTGGTGTTGGCCCTACGCTTGTCCTTCTCACTATGGAAGTGGCACACCCAGGATCGGCGGAGGGTGGGCTCCTCGGTGCTCCCTTGGGACCTGCCGCGTGGAGCTCTCGTTACAGTCACACTGCTCCTCTGGTTGATACTGTTGATGTGCCTTGTCCTTAGCGCTGGTCCACCTTGTCAGTGACTGTGATGGCCTGGGCAGGGGCCGGAGGGCACCTGCTGTTCGACTGTGGAGCCTCAGTTTACGTATAAGCATCTCTCTCCTCTCCTTGTAGCAGAAACTGGTTCTTTTGTATTCCCTTCTTTCCTGAGTCTCATGAGGTGAGTTACTAATCGTTGAGCCTGGCAGTGATGTTTTTGAGTGCCATTACGTGCCCATTCACTGAAGATCTGTCAGTGAAGGAAGCAGCGGTTCCATCCTTAAGGGCCTTGTTTTATAATTGGGGATCAAAGAAATAATAACACAAACACATGTATTATATAAACAGTACATAAATGCACTTTATTGTGTGAATCTATCATATGTAGACGCATAAGTGGGTGTGTGTATGACAATTCCAGGGTGCCTTGCACTAGCCTTGGTTGCCTCTGGAGCCTCCAGACCCCATCTCCAGCCCATTGCCTCCTTTTCTGTAAACACACAGCCCGCTCTGGCTGTGTCATCTGTGGCTGTTCTGTGTCGAGAGGACAGAGCTGATAGCTGCAGCAGAGGCTGTCCTTGGCAAAGCCTGGTGTGGTCACACCCAGGCTCTAAGAAAAAGTCAACTGACCTTGCTCCAGGTTTTGCTAGCCGTTGTGTTGGCAGGTACTGGCTCAGCTTCAGAGTTGGGAAGTGTGGATGATTTGGGAAGCTGACTGAGATGACAGATGTGGAGCTTTGGGGTAGAGAGGGTGGTTGCCACCATCCAGGTGTGGGATCAGGCGGTGTATTTCCAAAGGGGGAGATGACTGAGTCAGTTTTGTTTTGAAGTAAGGAACCTTTCATGCTTTGAGAAGAGCATTTGTTGTTGGTGTGTTGTAGTAAGTGTAACTTGTATGTGATGATTTTTAAAATGGGCACTAAAATGATATAATTAAAGTGTGTATAAATGAGATGAGAAGAGTTGCTCCTGTTTCCCCAGGTTTTCACTCTTGAGAAATACTTGTCATTAAGGCCTGTTATGGATTTCCCTTCTGTCTAAATATGCTCTTCTATTCTAGAGTTTTTTAAAAAATCTGTTTTCCTATCATTTTCTTTCACATTGTGACTCCTTAGCTGACTTGGTTCCTCAAAATGCAGAGATTTAGGAAGGATTTTAGTAGAGCCCCACCCCCACCCCCCCCCCACCCCCCGTCAGTCAATGAGCTGACATTGTGGATAATTTTTTAGGAAGGATTTTAGTAGAGGCCTCCCTATCAGTCGATGAGCTGATGTTAGGGCTTTTGAAATGTTGCTTTCATGCCAAGTAATAAAGTACTTTGTACTATATCATCACTGTTCTAAAGCGCAGAAATTTTAATCAGAATTCTTGTTCTAGTGGAGGGGCTCCTTAATCTGATGACCTGGGAAATCTTTGAAAAATATTGATGCCTGGTCGCCGTTTCAGACCTAAATGAATCCAGATCTTTAGAGGTTGAGATGACGTGTGTATTTTTAAAAGCCCCCCAAGTGAGCTATTGAGTAGGTAGCAGTTCGTGTAACTTTGTTTTCAGGTTTACATGGTTTTACATGCTTGTAGTATATCTAATTGATGGTTTATCCTGAAAAGAAATTTGTATGCTCAGTTGCTCTGAACACACATCCTGAGCAGAGGAGGGAAATGCACATGAAACAGGAGTTACTGCATTTGCTGCAGAGTCCCATGCACTGAGTCCCACCCCCCTCTGCTGCTGTACTTATTCACCAGGAAAAATTCTGTTCTCTCAAAACCAAAAGCACATTTCTTAATTCGGGTGGTAGCTTTGTATTAGTCCAGATCCTTACTAATGGGAAGTGGCATACTGCTGATTATTGCTTTCAAATTGAGAAATAACATTTCTTTTTTTAAAGTATTTGCTGACCTCTCTAGGTAGATACTACTTTGTGCATTCATTATGGTAGGCTAACAGGTATAACAACATACCTAACAAATCAGCAATTTTAGTTCAGAAGTTCATTTCTGGTTCATACAGTTGCCCAGTGAGTATACACCGGGGTAACTGCTCCACACAGCTGTTCAGGGACCAGTCTCTGGACATTTTTCTCAGCCTACGTGTGGTGTCCAAAGGTCACCCTAGCTCTGGCATTCAGTCATGGCAGTGGGAAAGAGCATGGCAGTTTGCATAGGAGGTTTCATGGGCCAGGCTGGTGGTGCCACACATCACTTCTGGTGCCGTTCCATTGGGCAGAGCCCAGTTGCACTCTTGTCCTTGTGGCCAATGCGGCCACCGTAAGCATCACCAGCAAGACCTTGATTTAGTTTCAGGTAATTTTTTTCTCTCATCTTTCCTTTTCTCATCCCCTCATGATACTGCTGAATTACTGCTCTCATGACACCTCCCCCCATGTTGGGCGGTTGTTCCTCAGTGTCCTTTATGTGTGACAGTTCTTGGATGCAGACAACAGAAACTCAGGCTCAGCAAATCTAGGCAGACAATGAATTTCATGGAAGGCTGTAAGTCTGTTCACCGAATTGTTTGGGAAGCTGGGGTCTGTGCTGGAAAAATAAGTAGGAACCAAGTGGCTGGCAGCGGAGGACACGGTCTGATCAGGCCACAGTCTGGTTTGGTTAGGATGGCATTCCTGGCACCTCCCAGTGTATCCCCTCCCCACTGGGAGTGCCCTCACAGTCCCTGCGCCTCCAGGAGGGACCATTCAAACTGGGGTCCCTAGCAGAACCCCAGTTAACAGGGAGTGAGGAGGAGCCAAGTTCTGTTGCTGTTCGACTTTTATGGTAGGAGCGTGGATTTCTTTGTCTTCTGTGAGTCCTGCAAACTGGTGGGTGTACAGAGACCAAGTGACCAGAAGGCGACAGATGCTTATGTCAGGGCCTTTTTATCAGGAGAAGATGTCCTGTCCTGGGGTGTCAGACAGGAGATTGTTCCAGGCTTGATTTTGCCTCTGACCTTTCTGGACAAGTTGGTACAACTCTGGGTTGCAGGTTGCCCCTCTGTAAATTGAGGTTGGGAGCTTGATGTCTGTTAATGTTCGTTCATCCACTCACTCACTGAGTGACATGCTTACTGAGTGCCTTTGTGCTGGCATGAAAGAGGTGAGAGAGAGACAGTCTGGCTTCGTGGTCCAGTGATGTGCACAGGAATCGTTCTGATGCAGTGAAGAGTGGGAGGGCGGCTCATGAGGAGCCCCTCGTCCACCCTGGAGGGTTGTGGGCAGGGGGTTCCTGGGTCTCTCTTAGCTTCCTGCACTCATTCACTTATTAAGTGTCTTCTGTAAACCTTGGCATTGTCGTGTTTATGAGAATCTGTGAACAGAAAAGACCAGTACTCCCTCAAGGGTGCTGATTGTAAGGACCCGTTGGTGCTCCCGCACGGACCATGCTTGCAGTGCCCGTAGCAGAGTAGAGAACTGGTTTGGCTTGCTGCAAGGCTCTGGGGACATTCCTAAGAGCAGGTGACGTGAGACCAGGGTTTGAAGGCTGAGTTCAAGATTTCAAGTGGAAGTCGTCCAGTCGTGTCTGCTTCTTTGCAACCCCAATTCTCCAGGCCAGAATACTGGAGTGGGTTGCCATTCCCTTCTCCAGGGGACCTTCCCAACCCAGGGATCGAACCCAGGTCTCCCACATTGCAGGCAGATTCTTTACCAGCGGAGCCACCAGGGAACCCCTCAAGAGTTCCTCAAGGAGCAGGAAAGAGGAGAAAAGAGAGTACTCCAGACAGAGGGCCCACTCCTGCTCAGACACTGTTGGTACAACTCAGAGGAAGGATGTGTAGTGGGAGGGTGGGATGAAGGGGGTGGTGGGAGATAGGATGAGAGACCTGGGCGCTCTGATGTCTCAAGGTGTTGATCTTGGACCTTTTTTAAGGAAGTGATTTGACAGCAGTGATGAGAAGGTGCAGGTACTGCTGTAGGATCCCCCTTCCCCCCAACACTTGCTGAAGAAATAAGATCTTAACAAAGAGTAAAGCAATAAGCATATGAGTTTGTGAGACATTCCTGAGGCCAGAGTTCTAGAATGTAGTTGGATTGTGTGTGCACAGGTGGAAATGAGAGGTGGAAATGGGAGCGTGAGGCCTCTGGTCTCCAGCTTGAGTAGATGGATGCGGGTGCACAGCCTCCGGGGTGGGGTCGCACTTGGCAGCCCAGTCTGCTCCAGCCTGGGCAGACATAGCGCGCCTTCTGACCAGGTTCTGGCTGGCCCAGAGCTTTCTGTGCTGTGTGACTACTGCACCCCACGCGGCTACTGCCAGTCTGCTGTGGGCTGGGGGGAAACGCGGTTGCCTTTCCTCTGGTGTGAGGGATGGGAAGTGGAGAGCAGACACAGCTCCCTGCCACATCCAGTTTCTCTTTTCCTTGTCTCATTTCCTTCAGAACACGAATCTGACATTTTTTCTGATATTACGGGGTTCACTTACTGTCTGAGGACTGCTACCTTCCCTGCACCAGCAATCAGATGCAGACTCTAGGAAGACAGAGACTTTGCCCTTTGTTTTCATGTTTATGTCCTTAATGCTGAGGACTTTATCTAGAACAGTGCTGTCCAGTAGAGTATAAGCCTGTCATGTAATTTAAGTTTCTAGGAGTCACCATCTAAAAAAATAGGAAAAAAAAAAACATTAATGTAAAGCTTGGTAAAATGTTTTATTTTACCAAATACATCTGAAAAATATTATGTTAAAGTTAAAAATTATTGAGATAGTTTACATTCTATTATTCTGTGCTCCGTCCTTGAAATATTATATCTTACACATTTACAGCCCATCTTGGTTCCCCCCCAGCTGCATTTCAGGCCCTGAGTAGCTGTCTGTGACTAGTGGCTGCCGTGTTGGACAGCTTAGCTGTAGAGCATAGTAGGGGCTCAGTAAATATTCATTGACTGAAAGAGAAGATAGACTGATCATGAAGAGGGAATGAAGAATCCAGGAAGGATTTTAACAGTGAGGAAATAGAGCCTGTTTATATGCTGGACAGAACTGGAAGGGAGAGGTGGATGATGGTAGGAGAGAGAGGGGCTCTTCGATGGAGGCAGTTCCCCGGAGGACGGCCCGAGGGTGGTTGGGGATGGGCTCTGGCAGCCCCTGGAGGAAGGAGGGAAGGGCTGTTATTTTAAGCTCCTCTGAAGAGGTATGTTCTTCAGTGATATTGTAAGAAACCCAGATCCACTTAGGTTAGCATAAACTTCTAATTGAAATTGTGTTATAACTGTCCTTGCTCTCATTTTAGGCATTCGATTGTTGAGAGTTACTTAACCTTAAGAGTGGTTTCCCTAAAGATGTAAAAGAAGAAAGAATCGAATCATTAGACAAATGAAATGCTGTATGCCAAGTAGTTTTGTCATTTAGTTTTCAGTCATGTCCAACTCTTTGTGACCCTAGAACTGTAGCCCACCAGGCTCCTGTATCCTTGGGATTTTCCTGGCAAGAATATGGGAGTGGGTCACCATCTTCCTTCTCCAGGGGAATGTCAAGTATACCTCAATTAAAAATTATTTTTAATTAAAGAAGGAAAGGTAAATGAAAACATCTTTATAGGTGGGAAGTGGGAAAAGTGTTATTGGCATGTATCAACATTTTTACTTTGGTGTGTCATTCAACTAAAAAAAGAAATGTTTAATGTGTTAAAATTAAATCTAGTTTTTTAGCATTGTGGTTATATTTGAAGTTGAAAACATTTTTTGTACTGTACATGTCTGAATGTAAAATAATTTTCCCAGACATAGTTTTCAGTCCTTACATATTTGAGTCCTTAACCAGTCTTTTACACTATCTCCTCTGCTGGGGCGCATGCCGTCAACTGCTCATGGCTTTATTTTGAGTAATCGAGGTCTCTTTGAGGATGATGCGTAAGCCTCTCTCAGTAGTTGTTTGGGATGCTCATGAAGATCATTTGATGTCATGAATCTGTTCAAAGTGAGGCAGAGAAATTTAACACAGATGTTTAAGGTTATGACCTCATGTTTTCAGGAGCTGATGTTGTACATAATACTTTTAAAGACCATTTTTAAAAGTACCGTAATTAGAAATCATGAATATACCCATAGAATTAATGGAAAACAGCAACTCTTCTAACTAAAAAAAATTTTTTTAATCTTACTTGGGATAATATATCCAGTTATTATCCTGAGTGTTGTACAGTGATTAAAAAAAAATCTCTTTAAAATACCTTAGAAGTTAAGATTACACACACTCTGGAAAACCTAGGTGACTTTAAGGACAGGAAACTGGTGTTGAAGATTGGGAGCATGCTTTGGACCGTAGTGTGGTGGATACTCCTCATACATAGAGAGAAATATGCACAGACACCTTCAGAGGTCTTGTGGGCTTGATTCCAGACCACCACAGTAAAGTGAATTGCACAGTTTTTAGTTTTTCAGTGCGTATAAGAGTTGCGTTTATACTATACTGTTATCTGTTAAGTGTGCAGCAGCATTATGTCTTTTTAAAAAGTGCATACCTTGATTTAAAAAATAAAATACAAAACCCCCCAATTACAGTAGTGATGTCAGAGGTCACAGATCACCACAACAAATGTAGTAATATTGAAAAAGCTTGAAATATTGTAAGAGTTACCACAAGGTGATATAGAGCCATGGAATGAGCAAATGATGTTGGAAAAATGACACTGATAGACTTGCTTGACTGGGGTTGCCACAAGCCTTCAGTTAGTAAAACCCACAATATGTGCGAGGCGCAGTGGAACAGGGCATGCTCGTGGTCCTGGTCAGACTGGGAGATGCAAGCCCTCCTTGGTTTGGGGACTGTTGTGAGTGCTTGACTGAGGTCTGCCAGGGTCCAGCCCCGGTGGATCCAGGGTAATTTGAAGAGGGAACGGTGTGGCGAGGAAAAACTTACTTATTTAGAAATATAAAGAGAGATTAGGAAAAAATAGTGTAGTAGGAAATTTTAGTGGAGAAAAGAGGCTGAATAACTTGGTTCACATGGAAAACCAGTAAAGTTCCAAGACAAGGAACTTGCACTGTCTATGTTAGGCCACTTGGAGCCCACTTGAATAGTGGACGGTGTCCCGCCTTGGGTTCCCTCTCGCGTGGGTCTTAGAAGCCAGGGCAAGTAAGTAGACTCGGGAGAGCCTCCACGCCCCAGATGGGAATTCAGCCTGAAAAGGAGAGGGAGGGAGAGGGGGAGAGAGAGAGAGAGAGAGATTCGACACGGGGGAAACCAGTCTTTCCAGTGACTGGCCCATCCTTTATTGTTCGGAAAAGCTTTTTATACTTTTGGTTGTACATAGAGATCAATGGATAATACAAAATAATGCAGCGTCAGCAGCCCTGACTCTTTATCGAGACCAGGCTTTCTCTCTGCATACCTAGCTGTATACACAAGTCTTGGGTGATTTACATCATCTTCTGGCCAGAGGGCCAATTAGCATTTTACGGCCCTTTTCTGATGAGGGTCTGTCAACCAGAAGACTTATTTGCCTTAATAGTGTTGTTCTTCCCAAAGTCTGGTGCCACTCTCAGAAAGCACTAAATAAAGTTACATTCTTACATAGCAAGGACACAACAATTTATAACAAAGAAAGAAGAGTACAGTGATTTATAACAAAGAGAAAATTCGTTAACTCAAAAGTCTAGTATTGCTAACATCAAAATTACTATATTCCTATTTCTGCATCCCATTTACATTGATTAATATCCTCCTAGGTGCCTAAAAGATAAAGGATATGGAGGCCTGGCAGCAAACATTAACTCAACAAAGAAACCCTTCACCAAACTAATTCTTAGCTCTAAAAGGCTCTATATCTTTAAGATGTTTTAAGCTTCATGCCTCTCGCGGTTGGGGGCCCGTAAACAATCACAAGTTGTAAAAGTCTCCAACTGTCAGGCAAGTTAGAGAGCCATCAGAGGGATTTGAGCTGAGACACTCCTTTCATATGCAGGAAACCAGTTGGAGCTCTAAGTAAACTTTTTCCAGAGAAAGGTGTTCGGGGATAGCCCCCATGTAATGTCAGAAGAGTATAGTATAGCAGACAGTAAACAGACAGATTTTGGTTTTGGGGTAGATGCTCAGGCAGAGGACCCCTTGAGACCTGATTCGCCTTGCCCATCAGGTCTCTTCGCATGACCTTGTCATGGGTGGGATCTCCTGTGCTGGCTCCTGGCAGAGGTCTGCTCAGGCAAATGCCATGTCGAGGCTGGAAGTGACTGGGGCGGTGGTTGGTCACCATGTTCAACGTTTTATTCTGCCCAAGTCTCCAGAGCAGCTTGGGTTCAGACCTGTCAGAAACAGAGACGCTCTAGGAAGATGCTTCAGAGACGGGAAAGAAAGGAGAGTGATACGTGTATTTTGAAGAAGCCCCACGTGGATGGTGTGAGCCCCCTCTGTGTGTGACACGGGGGGGTGTGTTGGACGGAGTGGCTGTCGGTCCAGGTGGTGCGTTTTCCCCGTTGTCACGTGGTTCACCTCGGAACCTGGACCAGAACCCTGGGCTCTTCCTCCCCTTGTCGGTTTTTGTTTTCCTCCTCTGCTATGCCCATTTCCTTTTCCTTTTATTGTTTTTGTACCTTTTTTCCTTTCTGTTTTCAGCGAAGTGTAACTGTCAAGCGTGTGATAGCGTGAGCACTGCTGAAATTACGAGGCAGCAGTCTTGGATCAAGTCACACTGCCTTTAAGGAGGTACCCTCACTCAGCTAGTGCCCTTTTCAGACGTTCCCAGTCACCACTGTTTCCCAAGTCACCGAGGCTCGAAACCTTGGAGTCGGTTTTGAAACCAACTTGTCTCTCATCTTCCATATTTACATAAGTTTTAAGTCCTGTCATTTCTGTCTCACGGTGCCTGTTCTGGCGTCTTCCTTTCCATTTTCGACAATAGCCTCCTAGAGACTCCCTTAGTCCTTTGCTCAGATGGTTGCAATGAGCCCCTAGTTACTCTCTGCTTGAGGTTTTCTGCTTCCATCGGTCTTGCACATCATTAGGCTGTGATGAGCTTGAGCAATAGAGCACTTTTTGAGCTCTTACCGTGTGCCCGGAACCGTTTTAATTTAAGTCTTTAATTTTCATCATAGTCTTGAGGGTCAAGCACTGTTACTAACCCATTCTGCAGATGGAAAGGGATGCACAGATTGAATTATCCACTCAGTAGCTAGGTAATAAGTGGTAGAATTGAATCCAGACCCTGCTAAGTGTTCCTTGCTGTAGGTGAAAACAGCTGGAGTGCATCCCTCCTGGCCGCCTCTTCCCTGGTTTACAGATCCCGTCTCTTGCTTGGCAGCAAGACCCTGGTCCAGCCTGCCTTTTGTCCATCAGCCCCCCTCATCTGTATTCTCTGGCCAAGCTTGAAGGGACATTTGAGTGGTGGTTCGGAAGGGTGGTGGGCAGGCCAAGCCACAGAGTGAGGAGTGGAGGGTGTGCCTAGCAGGCAGGGCTGGAGCCTGGGGAGCCCCCTGCCCCCTGGGGTGGGCACTGCAGGTGCGGCCTGGGGTGGACAGTGCCCGCTGCCCGCCTCATCTTCTTCAAGGGTCTTCATGAGCGCCTCACAAAACCTGTGGGGACTGGGGAACTGGCTTTCTTAAAAGGTGTTTGTAAAGTTTGACATGACGTTTATCTGTTTCTCCTAGATTCCTTTTAAACTGCCCTCCCTTCCGGCCACAGGCACTGGTTTGTCTCTTGACGTGGACTCAGTCAGGGACATGCTCAGGCAGGGTGCCGTTTCCAGCCCGTCTGCTTCCTGCCCGGCCCGTTTGTCTTCGCTCCTGTGCGAGGACCCGGCAGGCTGCTTTTGCAGGCGGGGTCTCTCGTGCCTCTCCAGCGCTTGCCTGCTCCTCGGTCTCCGAGGCCTGGATTGTGGTCGGGAGAGGACCCTGCCGATCCCGGGTTGTTCCTAGCGACCAGAGCGAGCAGGGGCCCGCGCTTAAGGCCCCGCGAGCTGCTGGGCTTCAGGTTCTTTCTGTGCGAAGGGTAACAGAGGCTGCAGTAAAGTCACCCAATTCACGGAGCTCGCGTGGATCTGAAGCATACTGGGGCAAGTTTGGCGTTGGAAGAAGAGCTGAATGAATGTAGTTACTATTTTTTACTGTTTCTTTAGTTGTGAGAAACTGCTGACAGCATTCTGGTAAAGGGCCATTGAAACCTGCTTGATTGTACTGTTATTGCTAGGGTATCATGTTGGGTTTGGAAAAATGTAACTGTTTGAGAGGTAGATCATGTAATCTCATTGTTATTTGTTGATTTATTGATTTGAGTGAGTTTGAAGCTTTTCCCATATGCTTATTGGTGGTTTGTGAGAACTGCATTTTTTGCTTGACTTTTTCTGGGGGGTGGGGGAGATTTTAGTTTTATTAATTATATCATTAGCTTTATATATTTAAACATATTGTATAACATTTTGGACAATAACATTTTCCAGACTGTTTTTATTTGACATGGAACTCAGATGCAAATTTTAAACACAGTGGATATGGAAGAGGGAAAACTACTGATGAGATTTAAAGTGATGTATTTATTTACTGCATAAATATACTTTTAATGAAGGGTTACTTTTTTATATTTGATTACATTTTATAACCTCTGTTAACAAGTTGCTCAGTGCTTAACTTTTGACAGTGTCTTTGGTCAGATGAATATCTTGCCTTTTGGGCATTTGGTAATGGAAAATCCCCGTAAATATACAGTGTTTTAATTGGAATCACAAAGCCAAATGATTGCCTCACTGGATAATTTTAAGTATTATGCTGCAATTCAATATAGGTACCCAACCAAGTACTTAGCTAGATTTAAAAATATCTTGTATGTTTAACAGCTGTCTAGCTAGAACTAAAAAAGAGTGAGGAGAGGAGTATGTGTATGGCTCTCCCCTTTTCTGCCTAGCATCGGAGAGGGAAGAGGTTTTAGAAAGTGTGCGTGTGTGGTGTGTTTTTTCCCCCTCTCAGCTGCTGTTGCTGCGTGTTCTGGGAGAAGGCAGAGGCACAGATGAGGGAAGGCTTGGGGCTGCTTTCCTTCCAAAGAGGGTCAGTGTCCCTGCAGCTCGTTATAGCGGCATGGTCGTGGCGCAGCTGGAGGTGGCGGCAGCTGGTGGTCGGTGGCGTCTCTGCCAGTGTTGCGCTCCTCGCTGCCGTGTTCTGTGTCTGGTTCTTCTTGCTGGAGGGCAGGGCAGCTGAGCGTCAGTGTTCAGCTTTTTAACAGCTTTGTAATATTTCAACTTGTCCATGGGTTGTAATATATCGTCTCTCTTCCTTTTGTATATCCAGGTTTCTGGAAGGCAACCGTAGTGTGTATGGGCCCTGGCAAAATTGCAGTCAAGAGAGCTCAAGAAAAAGACTGAAACGGGGTTGGGGAGGGAGCATCTTTGGGTAATTCAGGTTTTATTTGTGTGAACATAGTCATATATTGTGTGTGTGTATATAAAAGATTTAAAGTTTTTTTAAAAAAGTATTTTGCTATGTATCTAACCACCATTTATTAAAATGTGTCATTTAAGCTCTAAACAGAAGACTTTTGAGCACAGCCTTTTCTTCCCTCTGTCTGTGATCTGTGTAACATTTCAAATCCATGGCATTTTACAAGGGAAGGAATGCTTTGCATTTACGTGACTGGACACGATGACGAACCATCTCATTTCACGTATGAGGAACCTGACTTATTTGTTACCATACTGCGTGCGTGCAGGTGTTGAGGCAAGCGAGAGGAAGTCTTCAATTTTAATTCAGTGTATTTCTGTGGAGCAAGCTGGGCTTTCCAGGTATATCTTCATTTTCCCTGTTTCATAAATGAGTTTGTTACATTTGCCTGTAATGGAGGTGTTGGAGATCTGGAAAGCAGAGCCCAGGACCACGGGGCTTCACAGAGGTGGTTATGAGCAACGGTGTCAGTGTTCTTGACCTGTCCCACGATGACTCTGAGCTGAGGAGGGGGTGAACAAAAACCCCAGCTCCTGACTGGGAATAATGGGGTGTGGCTTTCATTGAGTGCACAGGTCACGTTACCGCTAGCTAGGCGGAATATAACTTTTCCCTGCGTTGTCAGCTGCCGCTAACCCTGTCTCAGGTGATTGTATTTGCTAAACTGTAAATAAGCATATGTCACCTGGTGGGTATGCACATGAGGACAGCTGTCCAGCCTTGATCGCTGTCATCGGAGGACACGCTGGATTCTCAAATCTGACTTACTGTCTAACTGAATGATCATTTCTTAGCTTGTTTGAAAGAAGTGTTTCTTGATTACAACTTGTGTAGAGTTTGTCAGTTTGGATGACTTGCATCATTTTTGTAAAACTTTAGGTATCTTTACTTATTTATGAAAGTTAATTTTACTGAAGGCCAAATGACTTCAGTTAACGTGTAAATCCTTCAGCTCCACAACTTTTGAGCATTCATCCAAGCGCTTGCAGGTGGGACGTGTTATTTGTTCACTTTCATCAGCATGAATGCAGATGCCTGCTGGAGCAGCAGCACTGTCCCGTGTAGATCTTCATGACTCTGGAAATATATTCTCAAGTAATAGTAGAGTGTTTCTTTTTTAACAGGAGCTTGGTCTCATTCAGCCTGACGAGTTACCTGCTGAATAAATCATGTTATTCTCATACTATGGCTAGAAGGAGCTCTATGTGAGTGAGGTCCTCTGTTTGTGTGTGGCACTGTTTTGTGTTGAGACACGGATATGGTTGGGAAAGGCCCCGGGGCAGCTGTTGTCTCAGCGCTGTTCCCTGTACAGAGATCTGGGTTCTGCTCTTTCACAAGGCGTCCTGTTCTGCCCCTCTGCAGGGCTGTCTGGTGAAACAACATCTAAAATTAAACTACCAGAAACGAGCTTGCTTTTGGTTTCCCCAGAGGACTGAAGTAGGGTGGAGGGAACAGGTTAGAGGCTGTATAGATTTGAAACAGTTGTAAGCCAACAAGAATCATTTCTCTACCATTGTGAAGATAAACCTTTTTTTTTTTTTTTTTAATGTATTTACCTCAACCTTAATTTGCCTCAAAAGCATGTTTGTGAGCATTTTGTACAAGGGGCCATAGTTTTGATTGTTGCTTTCTTTAGCATGTAACTTTGCTAGTAAAGTTTTAGTTTTCAGTTTTTAAAGTTTCGTTGCAGTCATTTACAATCAATTGCCAGTTAATTATACCTAAAATTCAGCAGCTTGGATGTTTAATTTATTGCAGCATAATAATCTTTTATTTGTGTCTTGGCATTTCTGAATCTCCTAGTGGCAGCTTTGCATTTATGAATCTGTGGGAGTCTGTGCCCTTAGTGTACTGCAGGGTGAGTGGGTCAGGCCGCAGTTACGCTTTAAGCAGTGTGTCTGCTGCGCGCTGCCCCGGAGAAGGGAAATGGCAACCCACTCCAGTATTCTTGCCTAGAGAATCCCATGGACTGAGGAGCCTGGTGGGCTGCACTCCATGGGGTCACAAGGAGTCGGACACGACTGAGTGACTTTACTTACTGCTGCGCGCTGACAGGGTCTGGGTCCTAGGGCTTCCATGGTGAACAGCTGGTGGAGGGCAGGTGAGCGTGCATTTCAGGAACATTGTTGCACTAGAAGGAGCCTCTGGCTTCTAATCCGGTGTCAGTCGCCAGTAGCACCAGGCTGAGCTAGAGAATCCCTGATCTTCCCTTTGTTCGGGTGACGGGAGTCGATCCCTGGAAGGGTGTAATCGCGCTTGTAAATTCCTCTGGAGACATTGTGTATGTCTGTTTTACTTGTTTTTTGTTTCAGCCCCATCCCCTGTTTCTAGACTTTAAGGGCACAAAGGCTGCTTGACACTTTTGGTTTCCTACCAAAGCGGGAAATTTTTAGTTTAAATGGGCTTATTACTGAGTAAACATTTTTATTTAGTGAATACTATAAGAAAAAAGAGATTTGTTTTTCCACTTGGAATTTTTATAGCTGCTGATAACCCATAAAATAACCAGGTGGTATTACCTGCTTTATTTTGACTATTTAAAAATAAATTTATAATTTTAGAATATTGGAAAAAACATAAATTTACCCGTGTTACATGTTATACTGTGTACATTATAATAATTCTAGAGTTCAGCTGTATCTTGAGTGATTATTTTAATCCTTTTTGTGTTCCAGATGCTATTATTGAGAAGACCTTTTCAGCTATAAAAATGTGATTTGCCTTTTGTAATTGAAAGGGTTTAAGGGCCATTTACTGAAGGGCTAAGTAAGATTTTCTGTGATCTAGTTGAGAATCTTTTGTCTCTCTGTCCATCCATCCATCTTTTTCAGTGGTTGCTTGAGGGTGTATGACATGGATCCTTAGGTTGAGTGTCTTATACTTCCAATTTATCTCTTCTGTCCTTGGTCTTATGGTTGTCATGTTTTACTTTTATATATGCTACATACTTTACAATACATTGTTATTTTTGCTTTAAACAAAAGTTTTTTTAAAGAACTAAAAAATTTACATTATCTCTTAAAAACATTTAGGGAAATCTCTTCACTATTTTAGCTGCATATTTCTCGTCTTAATTCCATTGTGTAGATCACAGTTTCTTTCTGGAATCATTTTCCGTCTGTGAACTGTGAACACTTTTGGAGTGCAAGTTAGGTTGTTGACAGTCTGAAAAAGTGTTTTGCCTTCATTTTTGAAGGGTGTTTTCATTGGGTATAGAATTGCAGGTTAAAGGTCTTTTTTCTAAGATGTTGCTTTACTCTTTTCTGGTGTTCATGGTTTCTGATGAGAAGTCAGTGGTTTTCTTGTGTGTAAATGGGTATTTCCCCCACTTTCTGGCTGCTTAAATTTTTTTTCTTTCTGTTGGTTTTCAGAAATTTGCTCTAATGCCTCAGTGGTGTGTGTATGTGTTTATGCTGCTTGGGGTTCATTGAGTTTGGATCTGTGGGTTGATTCTTTTAATTGAATTTGGAAGACTTTTGACTTTTATGTGTTCATAAATTTTTCTTTTCCAGTTTCTTTATCCTTCCCTTTGATACGTCCTCCAAACAGGATCACTAGCTTGATTGAGTTCTATAGGTTTTGGATGCATTGTTTATATTTTTTCTGTTATATTCTGTACTTATTTTCAGTTTGGTTAATTTATACTCCTCTTTTTAAAATTCGCTGATTCACACCCCCCCCGCCCCGCCCCCCCGGCTCCAGCAGTGTTTAATTGCTATTTGCTATTAGATCCATTCAGTGAATTTTTCACTTCAAACATTTTTCATTTCTAGAATTTTTTTTTTTTTTGGTTTCCTTTTATAGTTTCCACTTACCTGTTAAGATTTGTTGTTTTCTTCTTTTGTCCATAATTTCCTTTATATTTTAAAAGATTTCTGATCATTTTTTGTCTGCTGATTTCATTGTTTCTATTATTTCTGGGTCCATTGATGAAGTTTTTTCCTTCTTGAGTCCAGACTACATTTCCCTGCCTCTCTGTGTGCCCAGTGACTTTTGGTTGGATGTAGGTGTCTTTAAGACTGCTAGGCTGCTGAGCCTCTCTGGGTTTTGTTGTCCTGATTTTAAGAAGGGCTGAATTTTGTCCTGAATAGGCAGTTTGCTTGTTGATCATCTTGATCCTTGGAGGTTTGTTTCAGCCTTTTAGTAGGGCTAGTACAGATCTCCCCCTGAAGTAGAGGCTTTCCGGGGTCTCTGTGCAGTGTGTATTGGGGCTTTTCCACTCTTAAGTGATTGGAACAAGTGCTCGTAGTTCCAAGTGTGAGTTGTAGTAGTTGTCACTTGTCTGCTAGCCATCAGCCTTTGCTCTCTGCGCGGCCTCACGGACCTTCCCCTGAAGGCTGTGCAGTTGGTATGTGGCCACGGAGCCGAGGGGATCCTACATGTCGATTCATGGGGCTCCTTCTCTGCATCGCTCCCTTACTTCTCCTACCTGCGTGACAGATGTCGCGTGCCGTGTCTTGAGCTCTCGTAGTCTTGAGCCCTCAGGTCCGGTTCCTCAGCTGAGCAGGATCCTGTGCTCTGGGCTCCCCATCCCCACCCTGTGCTCTGGGAGTTGTCTTCAGATAGAAAGAAAGCCAAGGTGACTGTGCGGCTCACCAAGCTTGTCTCCCTTTTCTCCGCAATCACAGTTCTGTGCAACCTGTTGTCCACTGTCTGAAAACAAGCTGTTTCATATGTTTGACCAGTTTCGTTAGTGGTTTGCTGTGAGCGAGGTAGTTCAGTATCAGGCACTCTATCTAAAATAGTCAGAAGTGAAAATCTGATACTACGGGCTTTAAAAAGAAATGTTTTTATTCTTATGCAGTTGTTATTCTTAACAGTTTAATACAAGATTTACTTAATGTCTCAGACTAATAAACCCAGGTGGTTTCATCTTGTTTGTAGACAACTGAATATGCTTTTTTGGCTAGTAGGGTATTGTGTGTGTTTGTACACGTACGCATGCATTCTGTGGTGATATATTTTGGCTACTAACTAGAGGGTAATAAATCCGTTCATTTGTTCTTAAAATGAGATAATTTACAGAATCATAACATAGTTTCACCTTCATATATATTTATTTAACACTGACTGTGGAGGCAGGCACTTTGGTATGTGCTGGGGATGTAAAAGTGAGTAAGGGAAATGGTCAGAAATTGACTATAGCCTGTGCTCCAATCAGACTGTTCTTTATTTCAGGCTCATGAGCCCCTCATTTTAAAAATGCTTCTTTCATTCTTAGCCCCCTTCAGCTTTCTCCCTCCCTTTTTGAACCATTTCTTCACATTCTAAATATTCCTGATGCATTCAATTCTTTCTTGCACAGAACAGATATTTCCTGAATTCAGGCCGTGTCTCAGGCGCTGTTCTTGGTACTAATGGTGTCTTACTTGTGGACTTCCACTCAGGTACCCTCTTAATTGTGTACCTTTCTTTTCAGCTATCATTCAAAGTCCAACTGGCTGGTTTTTCTTCTCTTTTGTTATGGGTATGTCATGTTGCTAGGAACTTTGGAGGTGGTTTCTTCCCACATAAGCTTGGTTGCCCTTCCCTCATTTCTAAAGGAATTCTGGAGACTTGGCTTCATAAAAATTTCTGTATTTGAATGTCTTAGTTTTAATTAACTTGAATTATTTTCATTTATTTTTGTTCTTTTATATTGTTCCATCTCTTTAAAATCCAATCTGGATTAGTACCATCACAAGGATAGTCCCCTATCAGTATACTAATAACAAAGTTTCAGGTTAGCTGCAAGTGATGCTGCATGTGGGTCTCATATCAGAGATAGTTAAACTGGGTGTGATTTCCACTCAGGGTTTTCTCCCAGGCTTTTTTATTTGGTATTTCCTCTATGTCTGTCTCTGCCTCTGTTTTGCCCTCTCCCAGTCTCTCAGATCTGTTCATGAAATGTTTCTCTAGAATCAGTGCTAATCTCTACTAGAGCTCTAGCTATTACCGTTTCTTGTTAGACCATAGTGAGGAAGCTCCTTTATTTTTTAGTAAACTATTTATCAGCAACATTTTTATGAACCTTAAAAATGTCCCTGGAGGAAGAAATGACAACCGACTTCAGTATTCTTCTGGAGAATCCCACGGACAGAGGAGCCTGGTGAGCTACAGCCCGTGGGGTCTCAAAAGAGTCGGACGTGACTGAGCATGAGCGTTCACATTCATTTACCAATAGTGTTTTTATGAACTTTAAAAAGTTACAAAAATATGCTCATGGTAAAAAGGATCCAGAACAATATTAAAAAATGAAGATAGGACCTTGCAGTGCATACTTCTCTCCAACTTGCCTTTTATATTATTTGGCAGCAATTTAAAACATTATTTTGGAATTGAACTCCACGTAATGGTTTTGAAGATAATTTTGAATTGTTTCATAAATTTTTGTATTAAATTAAAATATCTGCTATTGCAACGTGTTATGATAATGTTCTCAGGCTAAAATATTATTATAAATGATTTTTAATTTAGTTGAGTAAGGGTTACATATCATGGCAGATGCAGGTTATACCATATCTCCTGAAGTGCTGTTTTGTACGCCAAATGAGCTCTAACATCAGCAGTTTCATGTAGTTCAACCTAATCTTTATTGTCGTCATCTCTGTTATAGGATAAACTGAGTCTTCTTTCTCATTAACATTTGAATTAAAAGGGAAGATGGAAAGTTGCCGTGATGATTTGCTTGGTTATAAAATCAGGTTGACAAGAAATTCCCACATTAGCTCATCTTCTTGGGTCTTATTATAGGAGGGGAATGATTAAGTGAACACCTTAAATACTTCCTGACATTGTGAGAGGAAACCAAACGAGTCTCTTTCTGGCAGTTGAGCTAAGAAAGGAGACAGTGAGCGTGTGGCGGGCATACCTATTCATGCGGCCTTAGTGCTAGAAGCTTAAGTTTCCTTTTACTTCACTAAATAACTAGTAATGTTACCAGGTAGTTACAGTAGGTTTCATCATAAATATTTAGTAGCTTTTTAAAAAACCCCACAACTGAGAAACATAGTTACTTCTTGTTGATCCACATTTAGATTACTACAGCAAGTTTTTAAAGGAACAGCAGATTCTTTGTCACCTTCCATACCATCCTTACGGACAGGAATATGTTAGTAAACCCACAAACCCCAAAATCTGTTAGAGGGAAAAGCCTTATGGTGTATTGCATAGCCAGAATATTGCCTATTTTGGGATTATCTGCTACTTGCATGAGTTGGAAATAGCTTTCTTTTATTAAGATGAGCAGTTAGATGTTTTCAGTTGCTATTCAAAGCAGAATCTGGTGTCTTGTTAGAGATGTGGACTCTCAAGCCTTGCTCTAGTCTCTTGAACCCGAATTTGCAGTTTTAACAAAACAAGCCTTAAAGGTGATTTGAAGCACATTAAAGTTCGAGATGTGCTGTCTCAGATCATGAGTGGCGTTGTCACCCCACAGAACAGTGGCTCAGTTAACCCTCAGTAAACGCTTGTTGAATTTGATGCGTGCAGTTCACTGGATCTAGATTAAGAAAGTGAAACAAGTGTTGTAGGCTGATAGTTTTGTAGGCAGGTAGCAGTGATAATCATGCAGCAGCTGTCCCTTTCTTGGGTATTTCCCTCATGGCTATCTGGATGTCGAAAAATTACCAATCTGACCCTCAAAATGCTTGAGTCTGGTTCTGCTCACACTGGGTGATTCGTCACTGTCTTGTGGTTGTGTGTGTGTGTTTGTATATCTATGCAAGTCAACAATAGTTTATAGAAGTAAAGGAGTAATTAGATTTTGATGAGTGAAGGATGTATAATCCACACTGTCATGTCCCACTTTTGTGACCCCGTGGACTGTAGCACACCAGGTTCCTCTGTGCGTAGGATTCTCCAGGCAGGAATACTGGAGTGCGTAGCCTTTCCCTTCTCCAGGGAATCGTCCCAACCCATGGGTCGAACCCAGGTCTCCTGCATTGCAGGCAGATTCTTTACCAACTGAGCCACAAGGGAAGTCCAAGAATACTGGAGTGGGTAGCCTATCCTTTCTCCAGGGGATCTTCCTGACACAGGAATTGAACTGGGGTCTCCTGCATTGCAGGCGGATTCTTTACCAGCTGAGCTATCAGGGAAGGCTAGTCAGTTGTGTCTGACTCTTTGACTCTCCAACTGTATAGTCCATGGCGTTCTCCAGGCCAGCATACCGGGGTGGGTAGCCTTTCCCTTCTCCAGGGAATCTTCCCAACCCAGGGATCTCTCCCTGGGGATTCGTTACCAGTCAAGCCACCACAGAAGCCTGTTGACAAGAAACAAACCTAAGATTTAAGGAAATAGGTTGAAAGTAAAAGGATGGACAAAAGACAGCATGTACAGATTAAGAGAAGGCTTGTTGTGTCATACTGTTGTCATATCAGACAAGGTGAAAAGCATTACTGGAAGGAAAGAGGGGCAGCTTATAATGACAGAAGGCCTTGTTCATCAGGAAGGTGTAACGACTTTATGTGACCCAATATATAACCTATATGGGAGATTTTTAATACACCTCTCTTGCTAACTGATAGAACAAGGTACATGCAAAAATAGAAAATACACGTAAAAGAATATACTTAATATAATGAATAAGCCTTTGATTAGACTGATTACAAAGAGGAAAGTGAAGGCCTTGTTAACCAGTTTTAGGTGAAGGGACTGTGACTACTGTACAGAGCACTCTTCCAGGCGACGCAGTGTCAACCGAAACCAGCGTGCATTTGTTTTGGTGAATTTGATGAGCTAACTTGAAAACATAGACGCACAAAGGGCTAAGAATAGCCTAAACATTCTTGAAGAAGAACAAAATTCTCTGCTAGATATTAAAACTTCTGAAGCTACCATGATTTAGGCAATCTCTCGTTCTTACACATAGATGTAAGAATTCTAGGTAAGTCTTTATCCAGCAGAACGAAACAAAGAATCCAAAACACATGTATGAATATGTGAATTAAGAAAATATGACAACACAGGGCACTGGGAAAGTTTGTCGTTAATCATTGCTTCTGGGTTAATTGGATATCCACTGGGGAGGGAATGAAACTTGATTGCTGTTACAGACTCACAGAAATCAGATCCAGGAGCAATGCACATCTCTAGATGTGAGGGATAAAACTCGACTTCTGGAAGATAACATGGGAATTCTTCATGACTTTGGTATAAGGAAAGATTGCTTAGACACCAAGCATACTAATTTTAAACCAAAAGTTGCTAACAGTAAGAGATGGTGTTCATCAAAAAATACCATTAAGAGAGAGACAATACAAACCATCTATATATAGCTAGCCAGTAAGGGGCTTATATCCAAAATATGTTAAAAATGTAATTTTAAAAAATTTCAGAAATCTGTAAGAAAATGACTCTTGATAGAAAAATCAAAAAGCAATCTGAATGGGCTTTTCATGTAAGTGGATATCCAAGTGACTGATAAATGAGAAGATGCTCATAGGCAGGAGGAAAATGCACATTAAAATCACAGTGGAATACACACCTACTTTCACGGCTGAAATTAGAAATACTGATGATTCCAAGTGTTAGTGAAGGAGTGGAGCACAGGAAATTTTCATTAACTGCTAGGGAAAAAAGAGATTGATTAAACAAAAATTGAAGAAAAAACCAATAGGACAACATCTCTTTGTATACCAAAAAGCAGTCACTTCCTAGTAGCCATGTTTATAATAGCTCTGAACTGGAAATGTGTGAGCTAAGTTGCTTCAAGCAGTCGTGCCCAGCTCTGAGACCCCATGGACTGTAGCCCACCAGGCTCCTCTGTCCATGGGGATTCTCCAGGCAAGAATACTGGAGTGGCTTGCTGTGCCCTCCTCCAGGGGATCTTCCTGATCCTGGGATCAAAGCTGTGTCTCCTGTGTCTTCTGCATTGCAGGTGGATTCTTTACCTATTGAGCCATCTGGAAAGTGGAAGTCATCCAGTGTTAATCAAAAGTAGGGTAAAGTAATGATAACAAACAAGCCACAGTTTATAAGCCTAATACTAAGCAAACAAATTCATGTACATAAATGAATCTGTTTTTGGAGGTCAAGGTAGTAGTAACTTTAGGGGACGAGGTCATTAGATACTGATTGGGAGGGATCATACGATGGTATCAGGGATTTTTGGAATGAAGGCAGTTTTTATTTTCCTGTCCCCACAGGACAAGGTTGGCTAACCAACTAATGATGATTGGTTAAGCTGTATACTAATGATTTTTCTATATGTTATAAAAAATAAGTTTAAATACAATATGTAATGACATTGATGACAGAAGCAGAATCTAGTATTTTTTTTTTTAAGTGCTTGTTATGTACCAGGTTCTATTCTGCATGTCTGCTGTGGTATCAAGTTAAAACTTGTACTGAGCCTAAAGGAACAGGGTTAGTATGTTAACAATAATTCCACTGCTGTAGGTGGGGAAACTAGGACCCAGAGTGGTTAAATTGCCATTCAGAGCCTTATAGTCTGTTTGCTCTATTTATAAGAGTTTTTTCTAGATCAAGGACCTCAGTTCTTTTCATATTCATTTAAATATATTCCTTCCTAGTGTTTTATGTTTTTAACATGCAGAGTTAACCTCCCTCCCAATTATTTGACATTTAGGTTTCCAGTTTTTTGCTGTTGCAAACAATACCAAGATAAACATTCTTCCCTAATTATCTTTGTGCACATCATCTGTTACTTCCTTAGGATAAAAAGATTTTTTAACTGAACAAAGTTGCTCTGCATAATTGGATTTATTTTTTAATTATGAGTAATGACATGTTTAGAGAAATCATCCCACCTGTCATCATAGGAACATTATCCTTAACTTATTTAGCAGATATTTATTAATCTTACTCTTTGGGTCAGTTAAGGACTGTATGCTGTAATGGAGGGAAATAGAAGCTAAGGTCTAAAAGCAGTGCTAAGTAGGAGTTGTAAATTTGAGATTTACCCTGTGGAAATGGTCCCTCTAGCCATCTGAAGAAATAGAGGGTTGCACATGGGCCAAGAGAGAGCTACTAGGAATCTACTGCATTGTCTAAGTGAGGGACTAGTAAGGGGATGAAAAGAAGAGGTGAGTGTTCTTTAGGAGGGACTTCTTCTGCCTCTTGGCTCAGGCAGTAAAGACTCCGCCTGCAATGTGGGGGACCCAGGTTGAATCCCTGGGTTGGGAAGATGCCCTGGAGAAGGAAATGGCAACCCGCTCCAGTATTCTTGTCTGGGAAATCCCATGGACGGAAGAGTCTGGCGGGCTATAGCCCATGGGGTCACAAAGAGTTGGGCACGACTGAGGGAGTAACACGTTTCACTTTCACTTTTCATAGGAGGCACAGTCAGCAGGATCGGGCTGCCATTTGCATGAGGTGGTCAGTGGAGGAAGAGATCTCTACTGTGACTCCCAGAGCTTTGATGCTGGTTGATTGGGTGGAAGACAGTGGCATTTGCTGTGTAGGATATATTCAGTACTTATACAGGGTGTGTTCAGTACTTAGATAGGATATAGTCAGTGCTTAAAAATTAAAAGAATGGTTTGGCCAGCCCAATACTTTCCATGTATTAAAAGCACTTTAACCTTCACCACAACTGTTGGAGATAGATATTATTATCAGGAAATCAGGTGTGCAAGGTCACACAGCCGGTGAGTGTGGAGCTGAGATTGCAGACTGCAGCAGTCTGGCCAGGGATCTGTGCTCTTTACTTTGGGGCCAGCACTATTATATGTTTCAGAACAAGTTGACTTTAGAAAAAGTACCCCAGTGCTGACCAGTGTGGTATGTGGTGTGGTCAGAGTTTGCTAGTTTACTCAGCAAGACAAGCACAGGTATGCTGGGCCAGTGTTGGTTGGCCAGGTTTTTACAGTTTGTCTTCTGGCTTTAGTCTGTGTTTGCAAATTTGGTTGAATATAAGAAGAAAAGTGTTTCTCATTTCCTAAAGAAAAATTAACTTTTATTAGTTAGCTGCCAAATGCTTTCAGGAACAAAATCTTCATTTTTCTTTTCTGCTGTGAAAAATCATGACCATGGTCCCAGCCTACCTGCGGGATGATTCTCGATTGTTCGTTTTTGTGGCAGGCTTTCCTGGTCTGGGTTCTCTAAGGACTGTATTGGAAGACTCAGAGAAATTTGTTGCCATGAGTTGTGTACTCAACTTTTAATTACCCGTGTCAGTGGTGAGCACCACTGGGACCAGTTTTCCACCTGGTTTGGGGGGATGTTGGTTATTGATGGCCATACACCTGGCAGTTGCAGAGCAGACTCTCGGCAGTGTTCCTTTGAATTGATTTCTAAAGAGCTGATCTGTTGGTCAGGCCCTTTGCAGGAATTCAGAGATTACTTTTGCAACTTATGGTTCTTAATTGATAAAGATCTAATATGTGAAAGTAAATATTAAAGGTTATTTCCACTAGTTTACAGAAAGATTTGCTTAAGGTTTTCTCTTGAAACAGGCTTATATATACTCATTTTAATCAGTGTTAGGTTTTGTACCATTTATTGTACAGCAGTTATGTTGAGTATCATATCCTTGTTTGCCGTTTTAAAGACTTTTAATATTTATAGAACAACCTGAAATCCTTATTTTAAAGAGTTATCAGATAGGTCAAAAGATAGAAACGTCAGGATATGAGTGCATCCATTAAACCACACTTGTTATCTTCTCGCAGGAGGAGAGACTTCAGCATGCAAACCTTCATCTGTTCGGCTTGCACCGTCATTTTCATTCCATGCTGCTGGCCTTCAGATGGCTGGACAGATGCCCCATTCACATCAGTACAGTGACCGTCGCCAGCCAAACATAAGTGACCAGCAGGTTTCTGCCTTATCTTACTCTGACCAGATTCAGCAACCTCTAACTAACCAGGTATGTTCACAATGTATTCCTGGTGATTTGTTGGGATGGCAGTTTATGCCTCAAAATGATAAAATAGTAAATAGGTGAAATTCCTTAATGTTTTTCAGTTTTGCATGTGATGGGGGATTCCAGATTGACGAAAAGACGATGTTGAGAAATTTGTATTTGAAAGTTTGTTGGATTTTTTTTCTTTTTCCTTATGTATTTTACTTTAATTCAAATTTTCTCATTCTGCAGTGAGAAGGGGGAGTTATTTCTAATAAAGAATATTAGTTAAAATTTAAAAACTTTAAAGCTGTTTTTATGGGAAAGCATTTAGGTAGAAAAATGTAAGTTATAGGAAAACAAGTCAGATTCCATTATAGCAAACTTAAAGTGCAGACTTCCCACTGTTTGAAATTACTTAAGTATACTTTTATAGAATTAAATATGAAACTCATTAAAATTAAAAAGAAAAAATGTAAATTAACCATGCTTCTCATTTTAACACTCAGACTAAAGATTCAGTGATTTCACATAAGATGGATAGTGTAAAGTGCTATAATAGATGTAATATGCTGACACCTCTGGATGTATATACATACATGCATGTGTGTATAAGTGTGTATTTTTAATATCTTCCTGAGTTAACTGTATCCACTATGTTGCTTTTTTGATTTGGGGAGTTTTTTTTTTTAAACTAGCTACAGTTCTGGTAAAGTCTCCTTCCTGAGTGTATGTGCGTGTTTAAAATGACTGTTTTCCCATGTACTTAGGAATTCGGTTTGTCACTGTTTAGATCTTTTAATGTAAACAAAAACTTAGAAAATTTCAAAGTACTTCTAACGCTGGATTTTTTGAGGAAACGTGTTTTTTTCTAATTCAATAACACATAGTTTTAATGAACTATTGGCTACTGTGCATTAACATGGCGTGGTCTGCCTGTCATGAGACGTGGACTTCAGGTCCTGACTCGTGATCTGGCTCTGGGACTCGAGTCAGATACCTGGACCCTTCTTTCTGTTCCTTGATTATAAGATTGGGACCTTGGAATAGACCCACCTAAGTAACATCATTATTTGAGGACCCTCTTGTATATATTATAGTAAGATTTGATCATAGTTGAACTGACTTTACATTTATAAAATGACACTGCATGTGAGTAATAACAGTCACAGTTAAATACTAAGGTAAATTATGGCAGGACGTAAGAATTTGTTTTATACAGTAAATAGAGAAGTTGTATGTTTAAGAATTGGAGCAGTTGGTCAGAATTGGAAAGTGTTGTGTATACCAGAAGAAAATTCTTTGGACACCCAAAAAGAGTAATAGCACAGTCATCTGTTCACACTGTACTTTGAAGAAACAGAGTACGTTTGGATTAATTTTCCCACTTGTTCAAAATCGGCCTATCAGGCAGGCGTCGTTTTCAGTCTCTTTACAGCTGAAGGGCCTGAACTCCCATTGGTGCCTTCTCCAGGATTGTAAGCAGTCCTGGGCCCAGGCCAGGCTTGCTGCCGCTTTCATACAGCGCTCTTTCAGTTCTAACACTTGGCGTCTACGGAGGGCTAGGGAAAACATCCAGTCCTTTAAAGTTATTGTTTGTTCATATGATTGTAGTTGGTAATTTAGTTAGCAAAGTACCTATTTTTAGATACAACCGACATCTTGAGGGTTATTTTCCAGTAAGAGATAAGTTACTTAGCATTTCCATTTTAAGCTGTAAAATGTTTTTGAAGATTCATATGATGTAAAAAAGACCATCTTTTAAGTAATAATATTTAGCCAGATACTTCAGCCAAACTCCAGGAATCCTGGAACCTAAAAGGCAGTCAGATTAAAAGCTCATTTAGGAAATGAAGTGTAAAGGCACTGATGTGGTGTGGTCTACGGGCATCAGATATGGACTTCAGGTCTTGTCATGAGCTGATTGAGGGACTTGACTCAGGGCACCTGGAACCTTCTCTCAGTTCCTTGAATGTAAGATTGTGACCTTAGACTGGATTCACCAGAGTACTTTCTATGTCTAAGGTTCTCTAATTTTGTTACTTGATTTCCATGTTTCTTACTAATCATCCTATCGGTGCTTTTTAAATAAGATTTATTGTACAAGTAAGTTGAAAGGAACTAACTTAACATGTTGTTTCTGGTAGTCTTTCTTGTGTGAGTTTATTTCATATAAGTTTAACCACAGTTTTATCAAAAGATAAATGTAGTAAAAGTAAATGTAGACAAGTGTGATTGATGTTCAGAATGCCGTCTCTCTCTGGGCTGTTTTCAGACTACCTTTCATGGTTCTTAAACTGTGTATTCTGGATATGTCTTACATATGCTATTCAGGTTTATTAATAGCTCTCAAAATAGCAAAAAAGGCAGGACATAGTGTTTCTCATTCTCCACTACATATGAAAATATAAGGGAAACATAAATAAAATAAATGGAGAAATCAATTTTAAATGAAGTCCTAGCACTTAACACTGTGGGCTCTTCTCAAGGAAGATTGAGCTCTTGTAACAGGTGTGAACTCCTGCTTTGTGTGTGTATGCGAGAGAGAGTGATCTGTGTCTTCACACAGGAGTGTCGGGATGAGGCTTCTTTTGGCCTCCAGAGCCAGAGAGCTGCGGCCATGGGAGGGGAGCTCGCAGCTTCCTCTTCAGTGAGGACGCTGGGGTGGTGTGGAGGCTGGGGGCTCCTGGCTCCTCTGAACACCGCGGGCTTTCGTCCAGCAGTGGAAGGGAGGAAGGGAGCTGGCCACATTAACTTCTCCTGACCTTGTGACTGTGAGAAGGTGGAAGTGGATAAAGCATCAGATGCTTTGAGTCTTAGTATAGATTTATAACTGAGTATGTATTTGGACAAGTTATTTCCTAACTCTGGATTGGTGCTTATTGTACCACAGCAGTGAAAAACAGAAGATAGGGTTACTTAACATGAAATTACAATGAAAGTTAGTGAAGAAAGAGTTGTTTAGTTTGTAGAAATGAATTTGTTTTTTCAAAATTCATGTAGAAATGAATTTTGAGTGCCTGCTGTGTACAAGGCACCATCTCAAGCAGTGAAGTGCAATCTTATCTAAAGGCCAGTTTTTTGTGGGTGGAATTCATCTGGTTTATACATACAGATACCCCTGAAATAGTAATTTCTGTGGCCAGAGTACATAAAAGTAAGATATTTAGAATTAGCTAATTGGTGTGGCCTTGTCGGCAGTTTGGCTAGTTGTGGAAGAGGAGAGCAGTGTTTGGTGACATGGCAAGCCCGTAGCACACACTCACATACATCAATGTTGGTTTAAGAGAAACTACAGAGGCAGGACAGTTCTGGTGTCTTAAGTTGTTGTTCCCAGGTTGTTATCCTCACATTTGGCTCAAATAAAATTTCCACTTGTTTCATTGAAAAAAAAAGAGGAGTACAGCTAGGTAAGCACTACGATCGCGCCATCTCTTCATGCTGCAGGGATGGGGTTCTCTCCTGTTCTGTCCTGACAACCGTCTTCTCTGTTTGCTTATTGTGGGTTCATTTTCCTAAGACTCCAGACGTTTCTCTGAGGCCTTTGTGTGATATCTAGTGTCTCTCTGCCCCTCAGGTTGACTAAAGTACCCTTGGAAGTACCCTGGGGGCTCGCTAGTTTTGCTCGTGTGTCTGTTATGAGAGCTGGACAGCAGCCCAAGGGTGACTGGCGGTGGTGATTGAGGGTACCTTGATGTCTGTAATTGCCTTGGAGGATCTGTTGGTTACGGAAGACCCTCTGGGAACCCCTTTGCTGAGGCTTGAGATGAGGTAGAGGAATTGGGTGAACACACCCTCTAGGGTCACTGGGTTGCAGTATTTCTGGGTGTGTTGTGTTTGTGTTTGGAGGACGTTGATGTTTCCTATTCCATCCCCCATCTAGCCAGAGGCTCACAGTTGAACCCTGACTGCTTATTGGATGATGAAAGAGACGTGGGTTAGCTTTGGGTTGGGAGTGTGGTTGAAATGAGTTTTTAAAAAGAAGGTTTCATTAGCTTTAAGGTGTTCTCTGGAACTTACTTGTGGTCAGCTGCTAGTGTAATTGTAGATAGGGATATTGGTATTATGGATTCTCTTGTTTATTCATCACATATTTATTAAATGTCTACTGTGTTTCAGACAGTATGTCTGCTCCTGTTGTAGGCAGAGGGAGTACAGCATTGGTCAGCTATATCTGCCCCATATGGCGTTGTCCCAGTAGTGGAAGGAGGAGAAAAAACTAAAACCAGTAACCCAGTAAACGTATACCAGGATATTAGGTGGTGGCAGGTGCCGTGCAGGGTGGGCAGAGGGAGTGTGGAGGGGGCATTGGATGTGTTAAGGCAGAGGGTGGGTCTCCTTGGTCAGCTTGAAGACACGAGAGCAGATTTCAGCTGTGCTCCTGGCAGGTGCTGTGCAGAGCGTGGGGTCTGTCTGCCTGTTGTGAACCAGGCCAGGTTGGAGGAACCATTCAGAAGAAATTTTTCCTTAGGCTGATTGTACAGTGGAGAAGCCCTTTGGGGCAGCCTCTGCGTGTCTCCTGGACCAGGGGGATGTCTGCAATCCTCTCGTTAAATTTGGGGGACAAAACTGAAGGCTTTGCAACTGGGTATATTATTTGCTAATTTCATTTATTTGTTCCAGTGGTTTTCTTCATTGGATTCCGGTTGAAAGAGATGACCAAGAGAGAATGTTTCATATGAATGTTTCATATTCTAATGTGGATGTCTGTTTTGTTTTAAATATGAATGCACAGGTTACGGAAGAGGGAGTTCATACCAGTACAGTATAGTTAAAGTGCTAGTCTTCTCTGTCTATTTAAGGTGATGCCTGATATTGTCATGTTACAGAGGCGGATGCCCCAAACCTTCCGTGATCCAGCTACTGCTCCCCTGAGAAAACTTTCTGTTGACTTGATCAAAACATATAAGCATATTAATGAGGTAAGAACTATTGATTTGTTATTACGGTGTCTATCTCGCCATAGAGTGGAGGAAACGAGTTATTTTGTAGTGTGTTTAAACATATTAAAATTACTTTTAATTCCCAAGGATTGTCATATTGATGATTATTATGAAGACTGGTAAGTTAGCGGTTTATAGATAAAAGCGTCATAATTGTGTAAAAGAAAGATGCTATATAAACAAGAATTGTAAAAAGATAATTGTGAATAACTTCCCTTCTTTTTCAAAGTTATATTTAATACATGCTGAGTTATAATTTGTATAATACCCCTTCTCCAAAACTTCAGAGGAAAGGGAGGGAATAGTGATAATGTAAAAGTATGAAAATGTTACAGAATTTTGCTTAAATTTTTATGTATCTGTTTCTGCTTTTGCCAGAGATGTCAGGAAGCTCTGATATGTGTTTAATGCTCAGTTAACAGGCGTTTGGCCTAGTTTATCTGATAATATCTATGTTTGTGTGGTTTAAAGTTTTCTTTTTAATGTGTGTTCTTTTTTATCTGTATCCTTTCGCTGGTACGATACCTGAAAGCCTTTTTGGTTTGGGATTAAGTAGGATAAAAAACGTAGCACTGTGAATTACTCATCTTCCAACGTGACTCTTCACTTTGAGAAATTATTTTTCTGGTGTTTTAGCCCTTTGGCTTGGTTGTTATTTGCTCCGAACATCAACTCTAGCTGTATAGTGAATTATTAAATGAGCTTTTCTGGAGATGGGTGGTCACGCCTGTGCTCTCTTTCCTCTTCCAATGGGGCCCTACATACTTCCACATTAAAGACTTATCTTCTACCAGCTTGAGAGCCATTTAAAAAGATGTTCTTATGTGTATATAGATTTCTTAGCAGTTTGGTGCTGTTTAATGCCAGTATTATTGTGGCAATGTGGCAAGATAAAATTGAAGTGAACTCAATGAGGAACATTTCTAAGTTGGATTTTGTTTACAATTTATATGTTCTAAAAGATGTTTCAAACTAGTTTTTGGTCATCTGAAAATAATCTGATAAACTAATACTATTAAGTAGCTTTGTTGAAGCTTGTTTTTAACTGTTACCTTGTAAACTAGTTTTTCTGATATTGATTTATGCAGTGTAATTTATCATTTCCTCAAAGTTAGTTACCAGTTACTTGAACTATTGCCTCATTAATTACCAACTACTGGGAGAAGGCGATGGCACCCCACTCCAGTACTCCTGCCTGGAAATTCCCATGGACAGAGGAGCCTGGTAGGCTGCAATTCATGGGGTCGGGAAGAGTCGTACATGACTGAGCGACTTCCCTTTCACTTTTCACTTTCATGCATTGGAGAAGGAAATGGCAACCCACTCCAGTGTTCTTGCCTGGAGAATCCCAGAGACGGAGGAGCCTGGTGGGCTGCCGTCTCTGGGGTCACACAGAGTCGGACACGACTGAAGCAGCAGCAGCAGCAGCAGAACTATTGCCTAGTCCACCTGTTATTTTGTACTAGTCTTAGAAACTGTTTTATAAGAAAAACAGATACAAGGAAAATAACTCAGTCTGTGATCATCCACAACTTCAATGACCTTTAGTGTGGGGGGAGGTGGCCTGACTGGTTTTCGTTAATTTCTTGTCATAAGGTTAAAGCCGGGCCTGTCTCAGAGGCCCTTCCCATATTAGTAAAATATCAGTTCATATACATTTCACCTTTCATTACTGAAATCTTTTGCTTTAGGATCAAATATAAAATTGGGATTGACTAGAAGGGGGCACGGTTAGCACTTGTTGTTTATATCAGCATATATGGGGTCACAAAGAGTCGGACACTCCTGAGCGACTGAACCGAACTGAACTGATACATTTTCCCAAAGTTCCTTATATTATACACTCTTAAGATCTATACCAGCTCACTGTATGTAAATTACACCTTAGTTTAAAAAATAAATGTAAATCAGGTCCTGTTGCTTTTCTTGAATGGGAGACTGGCCTACTCACTTAATATCTCCTATTTATAAAACGTATGAACAGTATAATTCTAAGGTGAATTTTTCTGTAGGTGTTTTTCATTTGATATATATTAGTGTTAATCTGTAATTCAAATGGCAACTATAGAAATTTGTCTTTTTTTTGTTCCATAGAATAAAAATTCATCAGTTTCTTACTGACGGCAGATTTGTCTCATATGTACTCTTGATATATATGTGTATATATGGTGCCACCCCATGCCTCATGATTTTTAATTACACAGTTAACACTAGATTCTCTCATTTTAGGTTTACTATGCAAAAAAGAAGCGGAGACACCAACAGGGCCAGGGAGACGATTCCAGTCATAAGAAGGAGCGGAAGGTTTACAACGATGGTTATGATGATGATAACTATGATTATATTGTAAAAAACGGAGAAAAGTGGATGGATCGTTACGAAATTGACTCCTTAATAGGCAAAGGTTCCTTTGGACAGGTAATCTAACAAGTTGCTGAATTTTATAGATGAGAACTTCTCAGTGAGTCATGTTATTATAGCCTTTTCTCAGTAGTACACTTAAAATATTTGTAAATAGATATAAAGAACGGATATGTAAGTATTTGGGTTATTATAGTTCTCTAAAGTTAGTAAAACTATTATCAGCTGCATCAGCTATAAAAACTCTATTAGACTTTTTTTTGTTTGTTTCACAGAGTTACTGTAGCTACCAAGTAGTTATTTTACTAAGTGATTTGAATCACTAACAGATAGTACTGCCTCTTTCATTGGGCTTTTAGTCTCTGGATGGTTCTTCCTGATGTATGGTGGAGATAATTGCCTTCCTGCCTAATCCTCCTCAAAAGGGGCAACAAATGACCATTTTCAGCTGCCTCAGCAGGTGTCCTCTCATCTGGGAGACTTGGACGCCCAGGGCTGGGCCCAGAGCTGGTCCTCAGCCCCTCCTCCAGCTTCGTCAGGCCTCTGAGTGGACAGAGGGTCTGCTGTTAAGTTCTCACGGCATCAGCATTGCTAGTACTGTGATGGGCATCATTCCGATGGGAAGGGTGGGATCCTTCAGGCAGCGGGAGAGCGCGGGAGGCACTCCAGCCGGCCTAGTGTTTCTCTTCGTCCCTGGCCTCTTCTCTCCACCTGTGGCTCTCATCTCTCACTTGTTCAGGACAAAGTGCAGACCTTAACTGTGTTAGCCTCTTGCCTCACCTGTGCCCAGATTGAGAGCTGCCAGACCTCCCTCCTTGCCCTGTTAAAAAGCTTTCCTCTGGGTGTGAGGCTCCCAGCTGTTTCCATCTGTGAGTCTCCCTGTCTTCTCTGATCCCGTGCCATCGAGTCACAGGCTGTTTTGTTTGAAGTATGATTTACTGTTAATCCCAGTCTCCTTTGCCTTGTAGCTTTTGTGCAGTGAGTCAGTTATTAATTTGTGGTGCAAATATTGTGCCTTTTTTGGTGATTTTCTTGGATTTTGGAGATTGTTTTTGTTTTTTAAACTATGAAACCTGTGTACTCTTACTTACCTGTTCCTGCCCTGCAGGAAAGCAAAAATATGCCTCTTTTCAACCAGTGAGGAAAAATTCAGCATGTGTTAGTCTAATTATGCTTAGGGCACAACAGCCACAGCTCTGGGCCCAGACAGATCAAGGTTAGACCTATAGGGAAATATGAATGAGGTTCTTAGAAGACCTCTGTAATTCTGGTGTGGCTCTGCCAGGCCTGGTGGTGTGTGTCTAACATGTCTGTCCCTTTCCATGATTCCAGAGACTTGCTGTAATTATATGTAGTTTGGGGCCTTTCCCCTTGATGAGTAACCTCTTCTTCTCCTGAGTCAGGATTCTCAGTGTCTGGGGGAGTCCCTCTTTATGAAAGTATTTATGAAATAAATACTTTCGCTTTATGAAAGTGACCCCATGGACTGTAGCCCACCAGGCTCCTCTGTCCATGGGATTCTCCAGGCATGAATACTGGAGTGGGTAGCCATTCCCTTCTCCAGAGGATCTTCCCGAACCAGGGATTGAACCTGGGTCTCCTGCATTGGCAGGTGGATTCTTTTCTGTCTGAGCCACCAGGGATGCCCTTTCTTTCACTTTTCACATTGTGGCAGAAGCAACTTCTGCTTTCTCTACGCAAGCTGTTTAAGGAAAGGCATTTCTGAGGCCTACCTTTTAAGTAAGGCTGTGAACATCCTAGGTAGAGTGATTGTCATCCCCACCTTCAGAATTACCCGGTGTCAGGCAGTTCCTCTCTTCAGGACGCTGCTCTGCCTTCTGTGGTGTGCTCCGTGAAAACTGTGGTCGTGCTGCCTGTTCGCTCAGCTTAGGTTCCCTTCAGTACTCAGTCTTTGAGCTCACCGTGACCTCCTCCACCCTCTTACTTTAATTTTCTCATACTCTTGTTTCCTAAGATCAAATGAGCATAGCAAACCTGTGACGACATAGCCTTCTTTGACATCCAAACCAGTTTACCAGGTCAGACTGATTGATACCTTTCTCCTAGACTGGAGTATGTTCAGGGTCAGGACATGTCGCTTGCCGTATTGTCTGGGTCAGACTAAATTCTCTGCCAGATCCTCGTCAAAGAAGTAGCTGCTATCTTTCTTTTTTTTGTTTTTTTGCTGCTATGTTTCTTAAGGCAGTGGTGGGCAGTCCTGGTTGCACATTGAAGTCCTCAGGGCGCTTTGGGGGTCAAGGGGATATGGGGAAGGGAGGACAGTGTCTGGGCTCCAAACAATTAAACCAGACTCTCTGTGACTGGATTCTGAACATTGGTATTTTTGAAAACAGCCTACTGAATGTATCATTCAGGGTTGGAAACATTGCTTTAGCACTGAGCCAGTTAGCTATTTGCTAAGTCAGTGAATAGTTGGGCCCCCGTTAGTGGCCTTTGTCCTGGAGACCATTGGGATCCGGGCAGTAGTAGACTGCGACTCCTGGGACAGTCTACACGGCCAGTGACACAGAAGAATATCAGACCTGCTCAGTCAGAGGTTTCCATGGGTCCCTCTGATTTAAAAGACACATAAGATTAACTCTGCAGAGATACAGTTTTTAAACTGTGTATTTTCTAAGTTATGTGTAAATTTGTAGGAGTGTGAAATTTATTTTAAATGAGTAAACTTTAAACTGGAGGTATGCATAGTGATTGCACATGACTGTTCTGCTTCCTTAGCATTAATTCTCATTTTAAAACTCAAAATCCCCTAATTATGGCATTTTAAACTTATTTCCTGGTAATTTATCACTTTTTTTAAGCATAAACTAATTCTTCTGGTATATGTCTAAGTTTTTATTTATGAGAATATAATTTAAATTTAGAAAGTTATCTACATTTTTCAGGTAACACCTTTTAAATATCTCATACATATGCTTGGAATTTAAGCCAGCTTCTTTTTTTTTAGTTAAAAGAATAGTTTTAACAATGCTATTTAGTGAGAAGTTAAAAAAAAAAAAGTACGTGTCAAGATTCATAATTTACTTCTAAAGGAGGAAAATAGTCTAATTTTAAGAAAGTTGTCTCTTTTCTGGATGTTTAAAAATACTGTAAGGATGGGAAAGAAACCCATTTGAAAAATTGATTTAAAGTAACAAAGTAGTAAATAGATGCTACTGAATGGAAATGAATAGGATCTCTCTTAGTCAGGAAGGTCAGAGAAAGCGTTAGATAAATGTAGGTGATACAGTTAAGGTGAACTGTAAGCTGTTGTTAAATTGTTCATTAATGAAATTTCTTTTTTTTTCTTTTTTAGGTTGTAAAGGCATATGATCGTGTGGAACAGGAATGGGTTGCCATTAAAATAATAAAGAACAAGAAGGCTTTTCTGAATCAAGCCCAGATAGAAGTGCGACTTCTCGAGCTCATGAACAAGCATGACACTGAAATGAAATACTACATAGGTAAACAGGCGAACAGGCGCAGCGTGCTCCGCCTCAGACTGCCAGTTTGAGCTAATGATTGTTTTCGTATGAAAAATCTTAAAAGTGATTGAATAAAGAATTCAGTTATTTCTGTTGGGAGGGCATTAATTTATATATGTTACTTAATCTACCAGTAATGTTTTAAATCTTTGGGAATGTGCATTCCAAGTGTATGTAGTGTAAAAACAAATGAGAGTCGCGTCTTTTGTTTTTCAACTTGCAAGCATCATTTGTTTGCTTTAATGATGCTTGTTTATCTAGAGAGTTCTCTGTTAACTTTAATCATTCTAGTACAGCTCAGAAATTAGAAATGAGCGATTATGTTGTTAACGGTTCAGTTCAGTTCAGTCGCTCAGTCGTGTCCGACTCTTTGCGACCCCATGAATCGCAGCACACCAAGCCTCCCTGTCCATCACCAACTCCCGGAGTTCACTCGGACTCACGTCCATCGAGTCAGTGATGCCATCCAGCCATCTCATCCTCTGTCATCCCCTTCTCCTCCTGCCCCCGATCCCTCCCAGCATCAGAGTCTTTTCCAATGAGTCAACTCTTCGCATGAGGTGGCCAAAGTACTGGAGTTTCAGCTTTAGCATCATTCCCTCCAAAGAAATCCCAGGGTTGATCTCCTTCAGAATGGACTGGCTGGATCTCCTCGCAGTCCAAGGGACTCTCAAGAGTCTTCTCCAACACCACAGTTCAAAAGCATCAGTTCTTGGGCGCTCAGCCTTCTTCACAGTCCAACTCTCACATCCATATGTCTGGACTCAGGTGTCAGGCTCTTCTTGAGAAATAGTAGCCCACATTTCCTGAACTCCTACTGTGTTCCTTACGCTTTTCAGTCCTGTACAGAAGGTATTAATAGTAGATCCTGTATATTACACGTTGTACAAAGAGTAACATTCCCAAGGTTCCAGGGTTCTTGGAGTGAGAATCTTAATCTGCTTTGATCTAACTCCAGAGTTTATGTTTGTTTCCTTATCCTGTGGTGTTTCTTTTGAGTCCTGAAAGAGGAGACAGAAGAATTATGAAACTAGTGAGGTCTAGGGCCAACTGATACATGGGCAAAACACCTTCTAATTATACATTCTAAGAGAGAGGCTTTTGTTGTTGTTCAGTCATATTCAGTCGCTGAGTCCTGTCTGACTCTTTGTGACCTCATGGACTGTAGCACACCAGGCTCCTCTGTCCTCCACTATTTCACAGAGTTTGCTCAATTTCGTGTCCTTTGAGTTGGTCATTTTCTGCTGCCTCCTTTTCCTTTTACCTTCAGTCTTTCCCAGCATCATGGTGTTTTCCAGTGAGTCTGCCCTTCATATCAGTTGTCCAAAGCATTTTAGCTTCAGCAACAGTCCTTTCAATGAATAGAGACTTTAGGACCAATTAATTACAGACTTAAAAAAAAATAGATGTATATTAGCAGCTTACTTCAGAAATGCTAGCTTTACCTGATAAGCACGAGGTTAAGTTTTATTAGCAGACTCGTGTTTAAGAAATGAAGAGAGAACATTATGTTTCTTTAGTCCTCTCAAAATAATAGAAACAAAACTGATGTTTAAAGGTGTATGGTTCAGATAGATTTCGTTTATGGAACACCCTTCACTCCCCGTTGATATAATAAAATGAGCTTATACTATTTTTTTCTTTCTTACTGTCTTTGTAGATATCTGATACAACCCATAGTAATAACATTTGTGTTTAAAATCCTTTCTTCTCACATTCATCCATGTTTGTTGTTCACAGTGTATTTAGTGTAAGGTGGGCACTTTTCCGTTTGAGAGGCTTAGGAGGCTGGGAAGGACATTCTAAAGATGCTTGACTTAATGGTCTTTGAACATAGCTCCCCTGTTCTTCCTCACTCTTGTGTGCTTTATTTTGAAGTTTTGCTTAAGTAGTAGAGAAAATGTTGATAGGATCACTATAATTACGTATTTCTGGTTTATTGAAAGAAAACACAAAATGTTACCTACTTGGTTAACTTATAATAATTACTATTTTTGTTTTTAATAAACTGACTTTAGTGATTGCAGGAGTCATTACAGATACTCTTTTGGATGAGTTTTTTTTTTTTTTTTTTAAAGTTCTTATTTAGGAAGATGGTGAATTCATGTACACTGTCTCAAGAAACTGAGGTTCTGTACTAAAAACAAGCACAGAGAACTTTAGACACAGCCCTGTCAGTAGAGTTAATACATTAAATTTAAGGTGTCTGAGAGTTGTATTACTCTATTATGGTGTGAATAACTGTAATTTTGAAATGATTTGATCAATTTACTCTGAGTTTTACAGTCTTAAGTCTTTGAACTTAAAAAAAGAAGTAATAATCTACTTTTTTACCACATAGTAATTTCTTATCTGGGTTATTTGCTACCTGCCATGGTCTAGTTAAAAAACCATTCAGTTTAGGTCTGTCTTTCCAACCCTCCATTTTCCCCAAAGTTCAGTTTAAAAAACTGAACGTACATATGTGTGTTTGAGCTTCCTTTGACAATGTCTTCAGTGCTCAGCACATTTATAGAAATTCAGTAAGTGAATGATGAATCAGTAGAATTGAGTGGATTGATCTTCTATCAGAAGAACATTCTGATCATAGCTTCTTAGAGGGATTTTCATTGTCACATTTGAATTCTGACATCAGTTACCTTTTGCATCCCTTTAGTGGCTGCTGCTTAATTAGATCAAAACTGTTACTTGGACCATGTCTCTGGGGTATCTTATGTGACATGGAGCTGTGTTCTTCATTTTAAACCTGTGAACTCAGTGATTATGAGTGGATATTAGACATTCTTATGTACCTGTTGCTGAGCGTTGAGTTGGGCTGTGGGCCCCTATAGAGCTGTGGCAGTAGTTGAATTGTGTTATCTTGACTTGCAATCATTTGTGTCAGGAATGATCTAAAAACAAGAAAGGCGAGCTACCACCAGGCCAGCACGGTGTATCCCTGTTCTCAGGGACCAGATACTGAGTAATGCCAAAGTTATTCCAGATGGAGCTGCAGAGAAACCTCTGTTTAAGTTATACTGAACGGCCAGAATGGAGGTAGCCTTGACAGATGGTGGTTTTATGTCATCTCAGCTGAGTTATAGGTGTTTAGTTTGGTAGACGTGAGAGCTCTCCTGCTGGAGGGCAGTGACTTCCTCTGGTGTGCAGTTAGCGTTAATACTTAACAGCACAACTTTTCAAAGTGGTTTATTGACCATTAAGCCTTTTAAGAAGGTCAGTAATGATGCTAAGTAATGTATTCTATACTCTTTCCCCATTCATAAGCCTACTCATAATTTCTTGTGATGGAGCTTTATTTTGAAGTTTGCCCAAAGCTTCAATCTTGGATAAGAATCCTATGTACCAGTTTGACGAACATAATCAAATACATTGATTATGAACTCTTAGTACCTTACAATGTGATTTCAAAGCCTTTGCTGTATTTACCTAAAAGAAAAAAAAAGTCTCCCTTTGACAATTGTTTTCAAAAATTATTGGTGAAATCTGAGGCTTAGCAGGGCAGATTGTGTATATGTATCAAAGCCTTCCCAGAGAGGGCTGCCATGCACAGCATTGTCACAGGCTGGGCATCCCAGTGGGTGGAGCTTAGATGAAGTCATGAGGTGTAGGGGTCTCAGGAAGTCAAAAGTGTTTTCTCTTACATGTGAGGATAAAATTATTATTCAGAGTACTGTGTGTTAGTTTACAGACCTGTGTTTACAGACTTGTGTTTTCAGACCTGACTTAGGCATTTTGGTGGAACTTCTTACATTACATTGCTTATTGGCGGATTCAGCAGATGACCAGAAGAATGTGCTTCTTACTGCAGAATTTTTGTCTCCCAATTTTAATTTGATAAACTTTGCATTTGACATTGACATTTTATAGAGTATTGTAGAATTCACGTGTGTGTTATTCTCACTTTTTTTTTTTTTTGGTATGTATAATTTAAAATGAAACTTTCTGTTCTCTTTCAGTGCATTTAAAACGCCACTTTATGTTTCGAAACCATCTCTGTTTAGTTTTTGAAATGCTGTCCTACAACCTCTATGACTTGTTGAGGAACACCAATTTTCGAGGTGTCTCTTTGAACCTAACACGAAAGTTTGCACAACAGATGTGCACTGCACTGCTTTTCCTTGCGACTCCAGAACTTAGTATCATTCACTGTGACCTAAAACCTGAGAATATCCTTCTTTGTAACCCTAAACGCAGTGCAATCAAGATTGTTGACTTTGGCAGTTCTTGTCAGTTGGGGCAGAGGGTAAGTATATTTCATAACTTGTGATTTAAAATTAGAGTTAGGTAAAACAGTGTAAGTAGGTATTGAAATCTTACTAATCTGTATACAATTTGAAGGTAATTACAGGGTTGTTATCTTTAAAATCTTGAATCACCTATGTTGATACCTATTTTGGGAAATCCTTTTTTAAATGCAAACATTGATAGTAATACTTTGAATTAGAAGGTATTTGTTTTTCAGAGTCTATGTTAAATTATGTGTGTGCTAAAAGAGAAAACAGGATGGATATAAATTATGACATATGTCCAAGCTAATGGACATATTGATTTGGTTTAGTTGCTAAGTCGTGTCCCACTCTTGCAACCCCATGGACTGTAGTCTGCTAGGCTCCTCTGTCGATGGGATTCTCCAGGCAAGAATACTGGATTGGGTTGCCATTTTCTTCTCCAGGGATCTTCCCAACCCAGGGATCGAACCTGGGTCTCCTGCACTGCAGGTAGATTCTTTACCAACTGAGCTACGAGGGAAGCCCAGTGGGCATATTAGTTTGTGGTAAACAAATGTGTTTTTGAGTGCTAAAAGCAAACATGTCCATAGCAATAAGTAGATTTAGGGTTAGTTAATTTAGGAAAGCAAGTTTCCCTCTCTTCTTTCTAGCATTGTGAAACCTACTCTGTTTTGCATATGAAACAAAAGTTTTAGGTTGTTCTCTTTTTGAAACCAGCTAGGATCGCTATTTGATACTTTATTTAAAGTGTTCCTGTTTACTTGTAGATATTGAAATTGCATTTCTTTTTTATTTTAAAGGTAAAAACATAACTGACTTTCAGATATTAATGTTTAATATTGGGTTTCCATTTGTTTTTCCAAATTAGAGAAATTTTCTGTCTTGTTCAACTTTATTCTAGCTTTTAAATAAACTAGGTTAATTTAATCATGAAGGTTTATGACCAGTTAACAGGATTGTCCTTTTGTTATTTCCTGCCAATAATACTGCATTAAAATAATTTTTAAAATTGTAAGGAATAGGAAGCAAAGTTTGCAGTTTCAGTGCCTCTGAAAATCAAGAGATGCTTATAGTTGTTAATAAGAGATAGAGTATATTATAAATGGAAAATATGTGACTATACTGAGTCATTTGAATGGATTTTAAGACTTGCAAAATTTTTTCCTGTTTGAACCAAGTCGTATATTCTGTGCTAATATCAAACACTATTGTCTCTCTCCCACCAGACGGAGACACCTATACCTTTAGCTCAGTGACTTTTTAATTATTGGGTTGGCCAAAAGTTTGTTCAGGTTTTTCCATAAGATGTTTGGAAAAACCCGAGCGAAATTTTTGGCCAACCCAACATGTGCATGTGTCAGAATCCCATGGGAAATCATTTTCAAAATAGACATGCAGAGGCCCTCCTCCAAGTCTGCTGGCTCAGGGTCAGAAGGTAGCAGGGTACAGCCTTACAGATAGCCCACTACTGCTCTGCAGATCGCCAGCTGGTTAGGTAGGTGACCAAATTCTTTCACAAGCTGGGAAACACGAGTCTCAGTAGTAGCTTGTCTTTGGGGCTTCAGAGTGCTCTTGGCTTCTGAAATCTTGGTAGTGTACTTCTTCTTCCTGGTCCCTTTCAGTTAGGCTTTTTTCACTGCAAGAAGGCCTTAAGGTCGGGTTGACCTTCTTGTGGGGTTGTGAGATGATTCTCCGAGGTTCGGCTGGAGTTTGGGGCGGGCCCCAGCAGCTTTCTGAGAAAGCATCTTTGCCACTGGCTGCCCAGTTTGAGTATTAAGTTAGGTAGTCTAGTTAGCAGGGTGTTGTTTGGTTTTCTCCCTTTTAAAATAAAGCTATCTTTGCTTTTGTGATATTTCTGGATACAAATTTTAAATGGCCAAGTAAAGATGAATTGATCTCTGAAGACATTCTCAGATTATTCCATTGCAAATAATCCATTTCAAGATTTTCTTTTTCTAAGAAGTCTTAGGATGGATGGAGGAGGATGGGCTAAAGAAGTGATGTCAGAAGTGACCCCCAATTGAATCTTTGCATGGCTGTGTTTCTAGGTTTATCTGTGAGTCTAGTACAATACAGATGTCTGAATTTTCAATTACATTCTACTGAGTTTGACTCTTAATGCTTTGAATTAACCTAAAGAAATTTCATTCTTTAAGTTAATTTAAATATAACTGTTAAATTAATGGTAGCCACAGCAGCGAAGAGTAGTTAGTAGGGAAATAAATTGTTCTCAATCATATTTTCTTCTAATAAGGCATTATTGTTTTAGGATATATCTTGAGTACTTGTTAGGACTGAACTAAATAAAGGGCTTGAATTTTTTGTATATGCACATTTTGCATTTCAGAGTCTTAGAGTTACCACTCCCTTGAAGCATTTAGTTCTTTAAAACAATATTCAGTCTAATGTTGAAATCAGTAAACATTACTGATAACCCAGTTATTTTTTTTCTGTTCATGTTAGAGTTGTGTTCTTCATACAGTATTGACTGCAATTAAACAGAAGCTATTATTGAAATATATATTTCAGATATACCAGTATATTCAGAGTCGCTTTTATCGGTCTCCAGAGGTGCTACTGGGAATGCCTTATGACCTTGCTATTGACATGTGGTCCCTCGGGTGTATTTTGGTTGAAATGCACACTGGAGAGCCTCTGTTCAGTGGAGCCAATGAGGTACATGATTTCTTTTTGTTTTTAATCTCTTACAGTATAACCTGGAAGTTGTTTTTTAGGAAAATGTGTTGTTTATCAACCTAAATCATTCGTCAGTTTTAAACTTATTTTATCCATTTAAAATTATTTCAATTATATAATGGTGAGTTTAGAATTATGAGATGGGAAGTGAGATCTTTAAATCTACCAGTGAAGGGGAATAGTAAATTACATCAGAAAATGTTAAGTTTTTTGGTATGAATTCTACAGATTTTAAGTATAATAACAGAAAAAGATGATAGTGATGAAATGAGGAACCATCCTAAAAACACTGTAAATTTTGAGAGTATGATGTGAAATTAAAGCATTAATAAATGATGACTGGTGGGATTGATAGATATATTTGATCTGAATAATTTAGGGTAAATTAGGACTCTAGAATTTTGGAGCTGCAGGCAAAGCGTAATTCTTATAGTCAACAGGTGTTCAGTCTGTGTTCTTCGAAGATCTTTGGAGGTCAGAGGCAGTGGTGGGAAGGCGAGGGCAAGGGAGAGGGGGTCTAAGCTCCGTACAGTTGGAGGAACGGCTTTCCTTGTCTTTAAAACTGTTTGTTTGTGGAGTTTTTTTGTTTGTTTGTTTTTAAAGAAAATTTAACCATTGCAGATTATGATCAGTCCATTCATTTATACATGAGAAAAGAAAGCCTAATGAAATTTCATGACATGTCAATCAAGTAGTGTCAGAAACCTGTCCCTTCCTCCTTCCTGCTAGTTCATTTCACTCTCGCCAGTGAGCTGCTCTTTGGCAGTAATTGCTGTGGTGTGTATTTGTTTTTCTTTGAATAATAAATAATATAAAGGTAATAGTACCTTTTTCATGAACTTAAACACCATTAAGATCGCCTGAGAAACTTCAGTGGCTGCCGTCTCACGCATGGTGAAGCCAGAGCCCTTTGAGTAGCTGGGAAGCGCCTCTCCCTCTCCGCCTCCCATCCTCTGGCCACCTGTCCCTCTGTCCGTCTTCCTGCCCAGTCCCCCTCATCACGCAGCCCTCTCTCAGGTCCCCTGGGAGACAATGGCCAAAGGGCCCGCGCATTCGTGCCAGGGGCTTTCTCTCATGTGACCTGCTTGTGACGCCTCCGTGGCACCCTGTTTGACGTTGCAGTGCCCTCCTCACTCATGTCCTTCTCATTTCTCCCTGTTCTTGGTCAGTACCCAGTAGACCTTACTATTTGTTTGTTTCCCGACGATCTCTCCGTCTGTAGTACAAAGTGTGGGGCAGAGATTTTTGTCTGTCTTGTGTACTCCTGTGTTCCAGTGGATTGATTTCTAGCCTACAGTAGACGCTCAGGTGTTGGAGGGAATGGATCTGCACCTTAGAAAGAGATTTTTTTATTAGGTCCACACTTTACTAAGCCTTTCATTTTTTGTTTTGTTATTTTTTTAACTCTCCCAAACTTAAACTTGGCAGTTCCCTCCAGTCATTCCTTCCTTTCCATTGTATCCGTGACCACCTGCCATCCCGTAGATGTCTGTCTGTCTTTGCTGAATCGTGTGCCCTCCCCTCTGTGGAATGTGGGGCTTCAGGAGGTAGGGGCGTTACCTCTTTCCTTCATTATTGTGTATTTACTGCCCGCGGGAGTGCCTGACACACTGGAGAGACTCTTTTTATTTGTGAATGGATGAGCAGATATAGGATGTTTTACAGTAGAAATTACAGGGTTTTCTTTTTGCTTTTGTTTCTAATACAGGTAGATCAGATGAATAAAATAGTGGAAGTTCTGGGTATTCCGCCTGCTCATATTCTTGACCAAGCACCAAAAGCAAGAAAGTTCTTTGAGAAGTTGCCAGATGGCACTTGGAACTTAAAGAAGACCAAAGACGGAAAACGGGTAAAATAGGGAAATAATATTTTTGAGCCTTTGTTACTTCTTTCACTGAGTTGTCTTTATAACGCATTTTTGTATTTATTTGAAAACAGTGTTACTGAAGTCCGCTGTTAACAGTAGTTCTGTTGATGACTCGGATATAGATTTTCTTCCCAAGTAGGTTTTAGCTTGACCTGAGCTATCTGTATGACCTGAACACTGTTTGGTTAATGCTCAGTATTCTCTTTACGTCTTAATTTTGAAACTGTCTGCCTGTCTTTTGAGGCCACTGATCAAATCACCACGCCTGGTTTCCACAGTGGAGTCAGTCGGTTTGACCTTTGTTTCTCATAGTTTGGGTACACGCTGGAATCACAGTTAAGATCACTGCAGCTGGGAACAGTCGAAGTCAGGACTGCAGGAATGGCCTTTTTTTGTAGCTCAGATGAGAGCACAGGGTTTCTGACTTGAGCAGTTTGTGACAAGAATCTGAACTGACTGGATGGTCCTTTGATAGATTTCAGTTTCCTAGCTTGGATAATGGGGATTTCACATCTCTAGAATCTTTCAAAGTCAGGGTTTTAATGCATTAGATATGTTTTAGTAATTTTCTCTTTTCTGAGAACTTTTCAGGTATCTCAACCATGTCAGTTTAATAAATGACATTTAATAAATCATTTAGTAGAATAAATGGTGACAATTTTGCATCTTGATTTACATCTTTGTTTTATATATCTGAAAATAATCATATGTTTTGCCATCTAGTTTGTTTCTAGTACTAGATGAATATACTGTATAAATATATGATTGTGTGTGATACATACACCAGATACTTTATGATTGTAGTTTTGCGTTTTAACTCTTAAGAAATTTTATTTTTGCTACAGTTTTTGTTTTGCCCTTGCATTTTAGCGATACTGCCACCAGGTGTCATTTCCAGTGAACTGAAGGTGATGTTTATTTGCTGTAATTCACCTTCAGCTCTGGAGTCTTAACTTCTGATATCAAGTGTTTCTTAATAAGAATATATGTATGTAAAACTGTATCTTTCACAACTGATTTGTAACTTACTGCATTCTGCCTTGTTCTCTAAAGTTTCAGGCAGTGCAGTGTCCAGCAGCTAAGTTATGCCTACCTCCCCATAAGGAAGGGATGGAAAATACCAAGCAGACATCCTGGGTCCTTCCGCCTCTGTCCACGTGCCTTTGTCAGTCACGGCCCCTTTTCCCAGGGAAGTCCTTAGCTTCACCAGCATTCAGAGTAGCTCTTGCCGTGGATTTTTAATTAGCATGGAGTATGTGATGCCTGCTTTATGTTTTTCTTTCTGCTACATATTGCTGCTTCTTTTTCCATTTTCTTTTCCTAAATGAAACATTTATTCATTTCCTCAATCTCTGCCTTATAAAACCACAGTTAAGTCACAGTGGACTGTAACCTATCATTTTCTCAATGTTGAGCTATAATTATTATTTTAAATTATTTGAGGGGAGCATTTCACTCAGAAGAGTAGATTATTTTTTCCCTTAAAATTGAAAGTATCTTGACCTATGTTTAATATACATTAATTAACTGGAGATTTTATGAGATTTTCCTAAGCTGCAATTAAGCAACTGACTTAAGAAACTTAATTTTTAAAAATGTAAAATAATTACTTCTTTTTAAACAGAAACAAATTTCCAGCAACAACAAAAAATCAAATCCATAACCAAATGGTTACATTATGAAGATGCACTAGGGATTTTAACCATGAATATGAAGAAATGTGCATGTACTATTGTTCAGTATACTTGCTCAGCTTATTTCCTTAGTGATTTAATTTTTACTTTTAAGTTCTCATTTTATGTTTCAAGAGCCTGTTTTAGCTTCCTAGTAATGAGATCCATACCTACTGGCTATTTTTTTTTCCTTTGGTGGGAGAGGGTAAAGAATTAAGATTATAAATGATGCTTTTTTGTTGAACTATAGTTTATGTACAAGATGGGTATTTTAAGTTTTCACTTTGTTGTGTTTTAATTTTTATTTACAACAGTGTACCTACTGCCTAAAACATGGTGTAGACTAACTCCTCCCATCACCCCTAGTGCCCTTTTCTGTCATCCACTCTCAGTTTCTGATTTCTGTCATCCCAGGTTAGGTTTGACTGTTCATAGGCAAAGTTCATATAAGTGGAATCCTGAGGTATTTATTATTTTGTTTCTTTCACGTAACAGACATTATTTTTGGAGATTCGTCCATAGTGTGTCTCAGAAATTACTCCATTTTATTGCTTCACAGTCTTTTGTTGAATGGAAATGCCATGATTGATCTATATTTACCTGTCATTGGATGTTGAGCTTGCTTCTAGTTTAGGACTGTTTCAGTAAGGCTACTGGGAATTTTGATCAATTTCTGTACACATAAGTTTTTGGATTTTCTGGGGTCACGACTTACAATTGCCAGATCATAGGGTGTCTGGTGTGTTTTCTTTCTTAAGAAATTACCAGTTTCCCAAGGTTCTATCATTTTTTATATTCCCACAAGATTATCAGAGATCCAACTGCATGGCATCCTCGCCGTTTCATGCGGTTGGTTCTTTTGAGTTTTAGCCATTCTAATGGGTATGTAGTAGTTTTCATTTGATTTCTTCATGATTGAGAATATTGACCTGGCCAGCTTTTCATGTGCTCAGTAGCCATTTATGTGTCTTCTTTTGTGACCATCTTTCTAGTCTTGCCCCTTTGTTATTGGGATGTTTAATTATTGGGCTGTAGGAGTTTTTTTTAATGTAATGGGATATAAGTCCTTTGTCAGCTGTATGCCAGTATTTATTCCCCGACTGTGGCTTGTCTACTTCTTTTCTTAGTACCAGTTTTTAATAAACAAAAATTTAATTTTTTATGAACAGTATTTTTTTAATTCTAAGAAATCTTTACCTCCCTCAAGTTTATGAAGATACTCTCCTTTAAAAGTTTTAAATTGAAATGTATATAGTTGATTTACAGTATTGTATTAGTTTCAGGTGTACAGCACCAGGATTCAGTTATATATAAATACACACACATATTATTTTCCCTTATGAGTTATTACAAAACTGAGCATAGTACCATAGGTCCTTGTTGGTTATCTATTTTATATCTAGTGGTGTGTATATTTTATTCCTAATTTAGCCCTCCCACGTCCCTTTTCCCTTTGGTAACCATAAATTTGTTTTCTCTGTCTGTGGGTCTGTTTCTGTTTTGAAAAGAAGTTCATTTATATCTTTTTTAGATTTCACATATGAGTAATCTGTTTGTCCTTGTCTGACTTACCTCACTTAGTATGGTCATCTCTAGGTCCAGCCATGTTGCTGCAAATGGCATTATTTCATTCTTATATCACTGAGTAATATTTCACTGTATGTGTGTGGAATAACACCACCACATCTTCTTTATCTAGTCATCTGTCGATGGACATTCAGGTTGCTTCCGTGTCTGGGCTATTGCAGATAGTTCTGCAGTGAACACTGGGGTGCATGCATCTTTTTCAGTTGCTTTTTTCTGGATGTATGCCTAGGAGTGGGATTGCAGTATGATGTGGTAGCTCTGTGTTTAGTTTCTAAAGGAACCTCTGTGCTCTTCCCCATAGTGGCTGCACCAGGCTACAGTCCCACTAACTCTGGGGGCAGATTCTCTTTTCTCCTCTCCGGTATTTGTTATGTATAGACTTTTCTGTGATGACCATTGTGACCAGTGGGAGGTGGTACTTTTTCAGAGTTTTGATTTGCATTTTTCTAATAATTAAAGTGACGTTGAACATCTTTTCATGTGCTTGTTGCTCCTTTCTTGGGGAATCTTACTTTCTGTGTGTCTATATTTATTTTACCAATAACTGGGAGAAGTGTTCATCTTTCATGATGATATAGGTAGGATTTGTCTTCTTTTAGGTTTTTGTGGTGTTTTTTTTTTTTTTTTTTTAGTTTTCTGTTTTTTGAAGCTCTCTTAATAGGTGTATGCATTTAGTATTGTTAGAACTTGGTGATAAATTCAGTCTTTCATCACCATGAAATACTCCTTTTTGTCTTTAATATTTTCTTGTGTTTACTTCGTTTGGTATTATTTAAGCTATGCCAATGTTCTAATTCTTAATACTTTCATAGTATTTTTTTTTAATCCTTTCAGTGAAAACCTGTTCATACTTCTGTATGTAAAATGACCCTTATATGCAAATGTAGGTGAGTTACGCCCTTAATCCAGTCAGATAGTATCTTTCTTTCACAATGAATTATTTGGCCCCTAATTATTCAGAGGATGGGGTTTTAGACTTTTGCCATATGTGTGTTTCTGCTTGTTTTATTTCTTCTTCGTTTCCCATTACTTCTTTCCTGCCTTCTTTGGAGTTAAGTACTTTTGGTGTTTTATTTCATCTTTTTTACTGATTTTATAGCTATTCCTCTTTGTGTAATTGCTAGTGTTGCTCTTACTGTATGCCTCTTTAACTTGCCAGTGGACCTGAACAAAATGTTACATGACTCGATAAGCTGTGTGATAGCCATGTGCTTTCTTATCTAATCCTTCAATTTTTTGTCGTCCTCTGTCACTCATGCATGCATTACGTACCTCACAACACAACTGCCTAAATTACCAGCAACATTTAGAAGAGATGTTAAAACACGTAGAAGATAAAGATAGTAACAAGTTCTTTTCAGGAGTTCCTTGGCAGTCCAGTGGTTAGGACTTTGAGCTTTCACTGCCATGGCCCCAGGTTCAGTGCCTTGTCAGGGAACTGTTAAGATTCTGCAAGCCATGCATCATGGGCCAGGACCCCTCCCCTCCACCCCTGCCTCACCCCCCAAACATACACACACACAGAGACACTGACACACACACACACACACAGACACACACACACACACAAGTTCTTTTTACCCATAGAGTTCATTTCTTGTTGTTCCTAAGTTCCATCTGGTTATTACATTCCTTCAGCCTGAAGAACTTCCTTTAACTTTATTTTGTAGTCAGTAACTTATGCTGATGAATTCTTTTCAGCAGTTGTTTATCTGAAAATACCTGTATTCACCTTTATTTTTGGAATGATATTTTTCATGGATATGGAAGTTTCAGTGGATGTAGAATTCTAGGTTTACATTTCAGCTAAAGAAAATGATGTTATGATATTGTTTTCTGTATTGTTTCTGAGAAGTCATTGATTTTTCTAAGCAGTATTTGTTTGTTTGTTTCTCTTTTTATTCCCTCCCCCACCCCCACCCCCACCCCCACCTTTTTAGGTACTACTCCTTCTGTAGGGCAAGGACTATTACTGTTCATCTTAATCCATGTGTTCTTTAAAATATTTCTCCCTTTTCCCCCTGGCCAATGTTGATGCCCTTTTTTTTTTTTTTAATATGTTTGATTTTTTTTCAGCAGGTTGGCTGTTTGGTTCTTGGGCATAGTTTTCTCTGTGTTTATTTTCCATGGAGTGTGCTGAATTTGTTAGATCTGTGGGGTTGATATCTTTCATCAAAATCCTTAGACATTATCCTTTCAAATGTTTGTTCTGCTTCACTTTCTCTTCTCCGGATAATTATCCACTTAAATATATGTTACGGTGCTTAATACCACCTCAGAGGTCTCTAGTGTATTCATCTTGCTTTCTTTTAGTGTGTTAGATTGGATCGTTATTCTTTGTCTCCTTGTTCACTCATTGTTTTCCTTCTATTGAGCCCAGTCTGCTGTTGAGATCATTGAATGGATTCTTCATTTATGATACTGCATTTTTTAGTTCTGATGTTTTCACATTTTAATTTATCTTTAAAAATTAGTTTTAATTACCCACCCTCCCCAGTCTATTCACACATGTTGTCTAGCTTTTGAACTAAGAAACTGACTTAAGAAATTATAGTTATTTTTAAAATACCTATCTGCCAGTTTCAACAATTGGGTTATTTTATATATGTGGATTTTCTACAGTTTTTTTTTCCACTTAATATGGACTCATTTTGGGGGTTTGTTTCTTGTATCTGTAATTTTTTAAATGTATGCTGGATTTCCTGCATTTAAGAACAGTTGAGGTAGAAGTAAATCCTATTTTCCTGTGAAATGAGACATGACTCCTACTCTGTCAGTCTACTAGTGTGATGAGACTAGTTGGTTTCATTTGGTAGTGAGCTGAGTCTGGGCTCTGTCTTGTTTGTTTGCTTAACTTAGATTCTGTTCTCCACTGTCTTCATGGGTTTTACGCAGTGTGTGGAGGCTGGGGAGATCTGTTATATGTTAGGCCCAGCCAGCAGCCCTCTTGTAATGTTCTGTGCCGCAGGGTGGTCAGTGTTCACACAGCTGCCCTAGCTCTAGCTTTGCAACCCTGGGGTCCTCCCTGGGTCGTCGGCCTATCCCACCCTTCTGCCCAGCCACGCATAGCTGTCAGAAGTCGGTCTGGAGTTGGGCTGAGTTCTCCCTCCTCACGTCCATGGCTTTCGTCCCTTCTCCCACTGTAGTCCCTTCTCTCCCAGGAAAGGCTTTCCATTTTCCAGAATTTAGTTAGCTGTGGTTTCTTTAGTCCTCCGCTTGCTGATAGGTTTCTTTTCTCATTAGTTTGGCTGCCTCAGGTCTCAGTGGCAGCCTGTGGGGTCTTTGATGCCTCGTGGGGGATCTTGCGTTGCCTGCGCGAGCTCCTGAGCGTCAGGACAGCAGCGGTGTTGCGTGGGCTCTGCTGCTCTGTGGCACGTGGGGTCTCAGTTCCCTGACCAGGCCCAGAACCCGCCTTTCCTGCACTACAAGGCGAGTTCTTAACCACTAGACCACCAGGTCCCTGATAGGTTTTTAAAAGGCAGTGATTTTGTGGGTTGCCTACCTGGCTTGTTCTTGATTTTGAAGTAAGAGTGATGGTCTCTTACAAATTGCTACATTGCACCTAGAAGCAAAATCTACTAATACTATTCTGAATAAATTCAGTGTTCATAGGGATTTTAAAGATTACCTGTTAAAATGAGTTTCCCTAAAATGTCAGCACATGTTAAAGGCAATTTATTAAACATATTTCTAAAGTGAAGCATAAATAATTTGCTTTGTTTTTTTTTTTTTTTTTTAAACTGAATATAAGCAAGGTATGGTGTTAAGCCCATGGTTCTTTATTAGGAGTGATGGCTGAAGCTTTAATGAGCCATTGTTACCTAGGAAGTGCCCCTGAGTTCACAGGTGTATTGGGGAGAAAAGAGGTTCGTAGCCACTGGTTGGTACACTTCCTTTGTGAAGGACCACAGAGTAAAGATTTTGTTGCATATTCTTACTTGGTTCTGTTTGGTTTTACCGTCTTTAAAAATGTAAAACCATTCTTAGTAGGGGCTGTTTATGTAAGACAGGCCCTAAAACAGGGCATAGTTGCTGATCCCTGCACTAGAGGACCTTTATGGCCATTTCTGCTCAGAGTTATTTTGGATTTCTCCTGACTGCAGTGCTTCCAGAGTAGTGCATGTGAAAATCCAGAGGTGCAAACCATGAAACACTGCTTTTAACAAAGGTCTCGGCCTTATCTGAGAAGGAAGCTTATTTGATGTGATGTTATATAGGCTTTTACATATTCCATCAAATTAAGAGAAACATCTCCCCCCACCTTTTTTTTTCTCTTCTCTTTAGGAGTACAAACCACCAGGAACCCGTAAACTGCATAATATCCTCGGAGTAGAAACAGGAGGGCCTGGTGGCCGCCGTGCTGGGGAGTCGGGCCATACGGTAGCTGACTACTTGAAGTTCAAAGACCTCATTTTAAGGATGCTTGATTATGACCCCAAATCTCGAATTCAACCTTACTATGCCCTGCAGCACAGTTTTTTCAAGAAAACAGCTGATGAAGGTACAAATACGAGTAATAGTGTATCCACGAGTCCTGCTATGGAGCAGTCACAGTCGTCGGGCACCACCTCCAGTACATCTTCAAGCTCAGGTCTGTTGTTCTGATACCATGTTAGGCTTTGAAATGTGTGCTCTTTTCTTTACAAAGTGGGGGTTATTTAATGTGTTTTTAAAGTTTGTTAATGGGTAAGGAGAAATCCATCAGAGGGCAAACAGAAGAAGCAAGAACTACAATCCCACAGCCTCCAGAACAAAAACCCACAATCACAGAAACTAACCAAAATGATCTCATGAATCACATTCTTATGTAACTCAGGGAAGCTATGAGCCCTGCTGTGTGGGGCCACCCAGGTTGGACGGGTCATGGTGTCAGAGACTTCTGACAAAACATGGTCCATTGGAGAAAGGAATGGCAAACCACTCCAGTATTCTTGCCTCGAGAACCCCATAAACAGTATGAAAAGGCGAAAAGATATGACACCAAAACTTGAGGGGTGCCCCCCGCCCCCAAGTCTGTAGGCATTCAATGTGCTACTGTGGTGAAGAGAGGAAAAATAACTCCAGAAAGAATGAAGAGGCTGGGCCAAAGCAGAAGTGATGCCCTGTTGTGAATGTGTTTGGTGATGAAAGTAAGGTCCGATGCTGTAAAGAACAGCACTGCATAGAACCTAGAATGTTAGGACCATGAGTCAAGGTAAACTGGATTCAGTCGAGTAGGAGGTGACAAGAGTGAATATCGACTTCTTAGGAATCAGTGAACTAAAATGGCCCGGAATGAGAGAATTTAATTCAGGTGACCATTGTATCTACTACTGTGAGCAAGAATCCCTTAGAAGAAATGGAATAGCTCTCATAGTCAACAAAAGTCCCAAATGCAATACTGGGGTGCAGTCTCGAAAACAACAGAATGATCTCTGTTCGTTTCCAAGGCAAACCATTCAATATCACAGTAATCCAAATCTGTGCCTCAAACTACTAATGCCAGAGAAGCTGAAGTTGAACAGTTCTCTGAAGACCTACAAGACCTTCTAGAACTAACACCTAAAAAAGATGTCCTTTTCATCATGGGATTAGAATTGAAAGTAGGAAGTCAAGAGATACCTGGAATAACAGGCAAGTTTGGCCTAAGAATACAAAATAAAGCACGGCAAAGGCTAATGGTTTTACCAAAAGAACATGCTGGTCACAGCAAACATGCTATTCCAACAACACAAGAGACAACTCTACACATGGACATCACCAGATGATCAGTACCGAAATTAATTATATTCTTTGCAGCCAAAGATGGAGAACCTCTACATAGTCAGCCAAAACAAGACCTGGGGCTGACTGGCTCAGATTATGAGCTCCTTTTTGCAAAATTTAGGCTTAAACTGAAGAAAGTAGGGGAAACCATTAGACCATTCAGGTATGACCTAAATAAGTCCCTTATGATTACACAGTGAAGGTGATGAATAGATTCAAGGGATTATGTCTGATAGACAGAGTGCCTCAAGAACTACGGGCCGAATTCTTAACAACGTTACAAACCTTATGAGGTTCATTACACTGTGCAGGAGGTAGTGATCAAAACCATCTCCAAGAAAAAGAAATGCAAGAACGCAAAGTGGTTGTCTGAGGAAGCCTTATAAATAGCTGAGCAATAGAATGGGAAAGACTAGAGATCTCTTCAAGAAAATCGGAGATATCGGGGAACACTTCATGCAAGGATAGGCATGACAGGACAGAAACAGTAATAATATAACAGAAGCAGAAGAGATTAAGGAGAGGTGGTAAGAATACATAGAGAAACTGAACAAAAAAGGTCTTAATGACCCAGATAACCATGATGGTGTGATCACTCACGTAGAGCCAGACATCCTGGAATGCGAAGTCAAGTGGACCTTGGGAAGCATCACTGCAATCAAAGTTAGTGGAGGTGATAGAATTCCAGTTGAGCTATTTCAAATCCTAAAAGATGATGCTGTCAAAGTGCTGCACTCAATATGCCAGCAAATTTGGAAAACTCAGCAGTGGCCACAGGACTGGAAAAGGTCAGTTTTCATTCTAATCCCTAAGAAAGGGAATGCCAAAAAATGTTCAGACTACTGAACAATTGCACTTATTTCACATGCTAGCAAGGTAATGCTCAAAATCATCCAAGCTAGACTTCCAACAGTATGTGAACCAAGAACTTAGAGATGTACAAACTAGATTTAGAAAAGGCAGAGGAACCAGAAATCAAATTGTCAACATCTATTGGCTCATAGAAAAAACAAGGGAATTCCAGAAAAACATCTATTTGTGCTTCATTGACTGTGCTAAAACCTTTGACTGTGTGGATCACAAAAAACTGGAAAATTCTTCAAAAGATGGGAATACCAAACCACCTTAACCTGCCTCCAGAGAAACCTGTATGCAGGTCAGGAAGAAACAGTTAGAACCATTCAGGAGCAACTGACTGGTTCCAAATCGGGAAAGGAGTATTTCAAAGCTGTATATTGTCACCCTACTTATTTTTAACTTATATGCAGAGTACATCATGAGAAATGCTGGACTGGATGAAGCACAAGCCAGAATCAAGATTGCTGGGAGAAATATCAATAACCTCAGATAATGCAGATGACACAACCTTATGGCAGAAAGCAAAGAGCCTCTTGATGAAGGTGAAAGAGGAGAGTGCAAAAGTTGGCTTAAAACTTAACATTCAAAAAATGAAAATCATGGCATCCGGTCCCATCATTTCATGGCAAATAGGTTGGGAAAAATGGAAACAGTGACAGACTTTATTTTCTTGCGCTCCAAAGTCATTTCAGACAGTTGACTTGAAACTGTGAAATTAAAAGGTGCTTGCTCCTTGGAAGAAAAACTGTGACCAACCTAGACATCATATTAAAAAGCAGAGACATTACTTTGCTGACAGAGGTCCATATAGTCAAAGCTGTGGTTTTTCCAGTAGTCATATACAGATCTGAGAGTTGGACCATAAAGAAGAGTGAGCACTGAAGAATGGGTTCTTTCGAACTGTGGTACTGGAGAAGACTCTTGAGAGTCCCTTGAACTGCTAGGAGATCAAACCAATTAATCCTAAAGGAAATCAACGTGGAATATTCATTGGAAGGACTGATGCTGAAGCTCCAGTACTTTGGCCATCTGATGCTAAGAGCCGACTGATTGAAATGACACTGATTCTAGAAAAGATTGAGGGAATGAGGAGATGGGGGCAAAAAGAAGATGAGATGGTTGGGTGGAATCACCGACTTATTGAACATTGAGCAAACTCCTTGAGATAGTGAAGGACAGGGAAGCCTTGCGTGCTGCGCTCCTTGGAGAAGCAGAGTTGGACGCAACTTAGCAACAACAAGGGAGGAATTATTTTTCGTAAGTCTATTCTTTGGGGCTAGTAAAAAAAATATCCACCAAGTTCTAAGACTTAACTGTGCATATAATAAATTCTGCTTGGGAAAAAACTAGTAGCCAAATATTTAAATTGTTTTTAAAGTGGAAATACTTGGTCCACATGCTTGAGTTTTCCCGACTTAACTGAACTTGGTCCTGTTTTAGTTCAATGATCGATATGAAAGAAAGAGAATTGGGTGCTTTTCTGGTGCCCTTTCATGTTAATAGAGGGTGTTTCAGTTTTAATGTTACAGTTATCGGATATATCTACTGGAACACAACTAACTTCACCCTCACAAGTAGTGTCACGTTGTGATGCTCCAGGTGGATCGTCGGGGACGAGCAACAGTGGGAGAGCCAGGTCGGACCCAACGCACCAGCATCGGCACAGCGGCGGGCACTTCACGGCCGCTGTCCAGGCCATGGACTGTGAGACCCACAGTCCACAGGTGAGCCCGGCCCGCCCTCGCGCGCGCCCTCCGCCATGCCCAGGGAGCAGTGTGGGTGCCCACGGTCTTTCGAGTGATTGTCACTTACTCCAAAGGGTCATGGCTTCCTCACCTGGAAGAGACTCTAACTTAAACGACGGACATGAAGCAGCACAACCTTGAAATCATTTCCCTCCTGGTTTAGAAATAGCTAAGATTTACTGAGTGCACATGAGCTGCCGCTCCGGGTGCTTTTCCCCTGTGTTTCTCTCTTTTACTTTGGTAGCGTTTTTAGCCTCACCCTGTTTGGATTTCCATTTTCCAGTGGGAACTGGGACTTCTGGGTTCACGTCTTTCTGAGGCTCATGATCTTAATTACTGCCTCTCCCTCCTCATTATCTGTCACCACCAGTGGTCCTAGGCTCTGGATCAGTTTGTGGTTTGATTGTTCTCCTCCATGTTTTGTTTTGTGTTTTGAAGTTTTCTCTTTTTTTGTTCGGTTGGTTTTTCAACTGATGAAAGAGGATCTAATAAAGTAAAATTTTTTAAGGGGGTGAAGCAGATGGTAGTAGTAAAAATATTTACTAATATTTAAATACTCTGTAAAATAGTAAGTTAATTCATCCTGAGTACTGCGTAATGATGTCTATAATGAGAGGCAAGTCTATTATTTAATGAGAAATAAAGTGGATGTTGATGAATGTCCCCCCTGTTGTCGGGCCTGGGGCTGCCACGGGCTGGTGGAGCGGCGCACGTGTCCTGATGTCGCCGCTCTTGACTCGTGCTCACCAGCCTGCCCGGCAGGCTTCTTACATCATCTCTTCCCACTCCTGTTCTGTCCAGTACTTGTTTCAAACTCTTCCCTGCCTCTTAGAAGCCTCTCCTCCTCTGTTCTCCCTGACTTGTCCCTGGGTGGGGAGCACTCTGCAGAAAGGAAGGCCTCATGGCCTGTCCCCAGATACCTTGCCCACCTCCGCCGGCGCTTGTCTGCTGTCTCCCTCCCGCCTTGTGCCCGCCCGCTGCCACCTGGCCTCTGCTCGCCGCCTTCCCTCCACACCCGGCCCTCCCCAGGTGTCTCTGGATGGCCTTCCCTGGCCCGTGTGCTCCCCGCCCCGCACTCTGCTCTCTGTGGGCTCTGTCTCCTTGCCCTTTGAGAGCCCCGCCTGCTGCTGCCATCAGCCTGCTTCCGCGTGAGCACCTGTCCTGGTCAGTTCTCAGGAGCTGGGCAGGCTCTCGGTCGCTTTTCCCTCCAGTCCTCACTCGTAGTGACGCGGCGCTGGTTTGAGCCCTGGGCAGGCTCGCCTCTGCTTTCCTGGACAGCGTGGCCCTCTGCCACCTGCCCCCTTCCGTCATCGCCTCCCTTCTGGATTCTCTTCTCCCCCTGCCAGTGAAAGTGGGCGTTCTGTGCCCTCTCACCTGACACCCTCCTGGTGACCTTTTGTGCTCCTGCCAGAGCCCACAACTTCCATCTTGATGTCAGTCACTTCACATCTTGATTTCTGACCTAGACCTCGCTCCTGAGCCCCATGCCTTTATTTCTGATCATCTCCTATCAGTGCCGCACTGGAGGCCTCCACGGCCCAACCCTACAAATGTGTCACATTGATCCTAGTCATCGCTTCCTCTTCTACCACAGCTCATCTACTTTTATCTGTTCTTTGTACAGAACGGCCCTGAATTTACCCATTTTCTTAGGTCATACACTTGATGCCTGGGAGTTAATCCTTGAGTCTCTCCTTCACCTGCTGACATGGAATCAAATGATAAATAGTGTGGATTCTGAGTATCTTCCATGTGTTTCTGTTCTCTGCACTTCACTCCCCCGCCTCCTTGCTACAGGCAATCTCTAGCTTATCTTACTGTAAAGATGATTTCTGACTGGTCTTCCAGCATCTGTTTCATTCACCAGTTCACCTCTGTTCTTTCTTCAGCCAAGTAAATAAATGTTCGGTAAAGCAGTCTCATCTGGGTCCATCCCCTGCTTTCAACCAGTTTTTGGCTTTCTCTTGTACTTAAAAAAAAAAAAAAATTGAGAGGTCTTCCCAGGTGGTGCTAGTGGTAAAGAACTGCCTGCCAATGCAGGAGACAAGAGTCTCGGGTTCGATCCCTGATCAGGAAGATCCCCTGGAGGAGGGCACAGCAACTCCCTCCAGTATTCTAGTTTGGAGAATCCCATGGACAGAGGAGCCTCATGGGCTACTGTTGCAAAGAGTCAGACGTGACTGAGCACAGCAGAGTTTTCAGTGGTTTCTGTGATCTGGCCCCTACCCAGGCATTCTTCCTCTCCATTCACTCTGGTCTTCCGGGAATTTTTTTCATTTTCCGGACCTTATTGTGTTCTCCATCACAGTTCTCATGTGGACTGTGCTCAGCCTGGAATATGCTTTTCCTCTCTCTTTGCTTTGGTGACTACTGTATATCCTTCTGATCTTAAATATCACTATCAGATTCTTCAGAGTAACCTTCTTTCCTCCCTTTATTCTTCCAAATATATTAATACTGCAAATACATAAACTGTACCAGGATAACATAAGACATTTGTGTTCATCCTGCCCGTATTTAAAGAAGTCAATATTGTGTCTTATTTGCTTCAAATCTTTTTTATTTAATTTTTAAACAGTTGATAACGTTCACATGGTTTAAAAATCGGTAAACATAAACAGGGATTCAATGAAAAGTCTTTCCTTCTGAGAAGTCCTCTAGCCGCCTAATTACTGTATTAATGTTATTAGTTTTATGTAGCCTTTCTGAGATGTTTTATACATACTCAAGTAAATACAAATATACATACTTCATTTAGCCTTCTGCACACAGGTGGTAGGCAGCATACCATGCACACTGTTTCACATCTTTTTTTTTTTTAATGTGTTTTACATATATTTTTATTAGATATATTATGGAACTCATTCTGTATCATAGAGAGCTTTTTCATTCTTTTTGTTTTGTTTTTAATAGTCACACAGTATTCTGTTGTTTAGATGTTCCCCAAGTCATTGCAGTCGTTCTCTATTAATGGACATTTAGTTTACTTTCAATCTTCTTTACTACTCTAATGCTGTAATGAATAACCCCATATATAAATCATCCACACACACACACAGTTAGTTCATCTGTGATATAAATTCTTGGACGTGAAATTGTTGGGTCAGAGAATAATGTGGCTTGTCACTTTGATGACTATTGCCAAATTGCTCTCCATGTAATTTTTACCAATTTAGCTTGCCAGCAGCTGAGTTTTAAGAAACTGGGATCACCTTTGGATACAGTCTGAAATGAAAAACCTAGCATTGGATGGAGTATAGTTACATTTTGTTTATTTCTTTTCATGTATGAATTTGAGTAGTATCACAGTTTAAGAACCATTAGCATTCTGATTGGAGAAGGAAATGGCAGCCCACTCCAGTGTTCTTGCCTGGAGATTCCCAGGGACGGCGGAGCCTGGTGGGCTGCTGTCTATGGGGTCGCACAGAGTTGGACACAACTGAAGTGACTTAGCAGCAGCAGCATTCTCTGAGAATTTTCTGCCTGTTTTTTGTCTGGATTATTTTCTAGTATTTCTTGGGACCACTTTCATTGAGTAAATACTGAATGATCTGTGCTAGCTACTGGTGATAAACAGGCTTTTCCTTCCTGGAGGTTACAGTGACTCAGTATATAAATGAATCAAGTGAATAGAAATTGTAAGAACTAGAAAATAAGACAATAGAGACTAGCTGTTTGCTGGGTGAGGTGTATTAATTTAAGTAGGCCCAACTGATAACAGATAGAGCCCCCAAAATATGGTAGCTTGAAGACTGTGAAGTTTCTCTTCTACGTAATGTCCAGAGTGGGCATGCGGGTTAGCAGCCACGGCTCTCCCATATCCTGGGTTCCTGACATCTTGTGACTGCCCCATCCCTAGGGCCTAGTTGTCCGCCACATCCCGCAGAAGGACTTGGGAGGTATTTTGTGGACTGGATTTGGTTGTGCTATAGGAACTCGCCATTGACCAAAACAGTCACACGGCTGTGTCTAAGTACAGTGGAGACTGGAAGTGAATGTCGTTGGAGCCACATGCCCAGGAAGAAGAAGTTTTTTGAGGACAGCTGGGAGTCTCTGGCCCAGAAGTTAGGGCAACGTTAGCCAGAGTGGTGGGGGAAGACTCTGGAACTGAGACAATGAGAAAGAAGCATCCAAGCAGAAATTAGAAATCAGAGCGTTCTAGGCAGAAGGGAACAGTATGGGCAGATACTCCGAGATATGTGAAAGATGTTGACCAGATAGAGGAGCAGAAGGAAGATGCTATGTAGTAGGAACCCAGGCAGCAAGAGGAAGGCAGACTATAGGAGAAGGTTGGAGAAAGGAGCATAGTCAATCAAGCAGAAATAGATGTTTTTCTGGAACTCTTCTGCTTTTTCAGTAACCCAACAGATGTTGGTAGTTTGATTTCTGGTTCTCCGTTTTGTAAAGCCAACTTGAACATCTGGAAGTTCATGGTTCATGTACTGTTGAAGTCTGGCTTGGAGAATTTTGAGCATTACTTTACTAGCGTGTGAGATGAGTGCAATTGTGCAGTAGTTTGAGCATTCTTTGGCGTTGCCTTTCTTTGGGATTGGAATGAAAGCTGACCTTTTCCAGTCCTGTGGCCAGGACTAAGTTTTCCAAATTTGTTGGCATATTGAGTGCAGCACTTTGACAGCATCATCTTTTAGGATTTGAAATAGCTCAACCAAAATTCCATCACCTCCACTAGCTTTGTTCATAATGATGCTTCCTAAGGCCCACTTGACTTCACATTCCAGAATGTCTGGTTCTAGGTGACCGATCACTCCATCGTGATTATCTGGGTCATGAAGATCTTTTTTGTATAGTTCTTCTGTGTATTCTTGCCATGTCTTCTTAATAGCTTCTGCTTCTGTTAGGTCCATACCATTTCTATCCTTAATTGAGCCCATCTTTGCATGAAATGTTCCCTTGGTATCTCTCGTTTTCTTGAAGAGATCTCTAGTCTTTCCCATATATTGTTTTCCTCTGTATCTTTGCACTGATCACTGAGGAAGCCTTTCTTATCTCTTCTTGCTATTCTTTGGAACTCTGCATTCAAATGGGTATATCTTTCATTTTCTTCTTTGCTTTTCTCTTCTATTCTTTTCACAGCTATTTGTAAGGGCTCCTCAGACAGCCCTTCTGCTTTTTTGTATTTCTTTTTCTTGGGGATGGTCTTGATCCCTGTCTCCTGTACAATGTCATGAACCTCCATCCATAGTTCATCAGGCTCTCTATCAGATCTAATCCCGTGAGTCTCACTTCTACTGTATAATCATAATATCATGTGGTAGTTCTGTTTTTAATTTTTTGAAGAACCTCCTCCCTACTATTTTCCATATAATGGTTGTACTAACGTATATTCCCATCAGCAGTGTGTGAGGGTTTCCTTTTTTCTGCATCCTCACCAGCAGTTGTCCTTTGTTGTCTTTTTGAGAGTGATGTCTCATTGTGGTTTGGGTTTGCATTTCTCTAGTGACAAATGATGTTGAGTTGCTTTCCTCGTGCATGGTGGCCATCTTTGTGTCTTCTTTGGAAACGTGTAGTCAGATCTCCTGGCCGTTTTTAGGTCAGATTATTTGGGTTTTTACTAATGAGTTTTATCAGTTCTTTTTATGCTTGGGATATTAGCCTCTTATCAGATATGTGGTTGACAAATGTTTTCTCTCATTCAGTAGGTTGCCTTTTCGTTTTGTTGATGGTTTCCTTTACTGTACAGTAGGTTTTTAGTATAATATAGTCTCATTTGTTTATTTTTGCTTTTGTTGCTTTTACTTTGATGTCAGATTCAAAAAATCATCGCCAGGGCTTGTGCCAGACTGTGTTTCCTTCTGGGAGTTTTATGGCTTCAAGTCTTTAATCCATGTTGAGTTCATTTGGGGTTTGGTGTTAAATGGTGGTTGAGTTTCATTCTTTTGTATCTGGCTGTCTAGTTTTCCTGACACCATTTAAATTAATTAACTAATTTCTCCTCTGGGTTGCGCACAGGCTCTCTGTGGTCTCCGCGAGTGGGGCTGCTCTTTGCTGAGTTGTGTGGGTCTTCTCCGTTGCGCACAGGCTCGCTCTGGTCTCTGCGAGTAGGGCTGCTCTTGGCTGAGCTGTATGGGCGCCTCTGTTGCGCACAGGCTCTCTGTGGTCTCCGCGAGTAGGGCTGCTCTTTGCTGAGCTGTGTGGGCTTCTTCTGCGGCAGCCTCTCGGTGCAGAGCGTGGGCTGCAGTATTTGTGGTGCCCAGTCTTCGTTTCCCTGTGGCCTCGGGCATTTTCCTGGGCAGGGATCAGACCTGTGTTCCCGGCGTTGGCAGGTGGATTCTTAACTGCTGGACCACTGGGAAGCCCCACGACACCATTTATTGAAGGGAATAGCCTTTCTCCATTATATATGTTTGGTTCTTTCTCACAAATTAATCGACTGTATACACATAGGTTTATTTCTGGGCTCTCTCTTCTGTTCCGTTGATCTGTGTGCTGGTTTTTATGCCGGTACCTTGCCGTGTTTGGTTACTGTAGCTTTGTAGGATAGTTCTGTATCAAGGAGTGTGATGCTTCCAGCTTTTTCTTTCCCAGGGTTGCTTTGACTACTTGGATATTTTTTGTGGATTACAAATTTTAGGATTTTGTTCTATTTTTTTGAAAAAATGCCATTGGACTTTGGATAGGGATAGCGTTGAATCTGTAGATTGCATTCAGTAGTTTGGACACTTTAACAGCACTGATTCCCTCTCTTACAGTTGGTGAGCGTGGACAGTCTTCCCATCGCCTTGGGTCTGCCATGTCTCTTGCTAGTGTTTTTTTTCCATATAAAGTTCTTTCTCCTCCTTGGTTAAATTTATTTCTTGCTTACTTTGTTCTTTTTGATGCCTTTGTAAATGGGATTGTTTTCTTTTTCTGATATTTTATTTTATTGTTAGTATATAGAAATGCAATAGGTTTTTGTGTAATTGATTTTGTGTCCTGTAACTCTACTGAATTTATTATTTCCATAAGTTCCTCATGGAGTCTTCAGGGTTTTCCATATATAATGTTGCATCATGTGTGTGCAGCAGCCATTTTACTTCTTTATTTCCAGTTTGGTTGCTTTTTATTTCTTTTTCATGCTCAATAATTTGGATATCTGTTTTAAAAAGATTATTCTTGTGATTTGGAGAGTGGTTGGGTAAAAGGCAAGGGTGGAAGGTGGGAGTTGATTTAGGAGGCTGTTGTGTTAGTCTAGGCAAGAAATGGTAGTGACCTTGGATAATGAAAAGATGCCAGATGTGAGTTCTTATTTTGGAGGTGGCTTTAGTAGTACTCACTGATTGTTTGAGTAGAGGAATGGTTAGGCAGCTAAATGCATAGTAGTGGTTCAGTTAAAACTGGAAAGATAGAGAGGAGGGGCTTTAGGGTAAATAAAGTCTTTTGGACTGATCAGAAATAACCAGGTTTACTCTCTGGCCCTTTCCAGAAGAAGTTTGCTGACCCCTGGCATAAACAGTGCTCCCAAGGAAGGAAAGTGGCCAATAAAACATATGACCCTATTTATGGGTATAACTTGATAAAAACAGTCTTGAAACATATTTGCAAGTTTGTGCTAGAGAGCTGTCTAAAACATTAAAATTTCAAACCCCTCTCTCTAATGTAAATGCTATTGTAGCTTTTAGTTGAAGATTAAAGCTTGGATACGTCCTGAATAAATCTTTTTACAATCTGCTCTTCCAGGTGCGTCAGCAGTTTCCTGCTCCCCTTGGTTGGTCAGGCACTGAAGCTCCTACACAAGTCACTGTTGAAACTCATCCCGTTCAAGAAACCACCTTTCATGTAGCCCCTCAGCAGAATGCATTGCATCACCACCATGGAAACAGTTCCCATCACCACCACCACCACCACCACCACCACCACCACCACGGACAGCAAGCCTTGGGCAACCGGACCAGGCCAAGGGTCTACAATTCTCCAACAAATAGCTCCTCTACCCAGGATTCTATGGAGGTTGGCCACAGTCACCACTCCATGACATCCCTGTCTTCCTCAACCACTTCTTCCTCTACATCTTCCTCCTCTACTGGTAATCAAGGCAACCAGGCCTACCAGAATCGCCCAGTGGCTGCTAATACCTTGGACTTTGGACAGAACGGAGCTATGGACGTTAATTTAACCGTCTACTCCAATCCCCGCCAAGAGACTGGCATAGCTGGACATCCAACATACCAATTTTCTGCTAACACAGGTCCTGCACATTACATGACTGAAGGACATCTGACAATGCGGCAAGGGGCTGATAGGGAAGAGTCCCCCATGACGGGAGTGTGTGTGCAGCAGAGTCCTGTAGCTAGCTCGTGACTACATTGAAACTTGAGTTTGTTTCTTGTGTGTTTTTATAGAAGTGGTGTTTTTTTTCCAAAAAAAAACAAAGTGCAAAGCTGCTTGAATCAGAAGGAGATTAACACACTGAACCGCTACAGGAGGGCAAAGCTGACTTTTTTTTTTTTAACTTGAAAAGATTGCAAAGGGACAATGAAGTTTTTAAAAGAGCCATGTCCAAACCCATCTTCTCGGATAGCTCAGAGGCGTCCTCTTTTTGCCGCCCCCATTTTAACTTGCCACATCCCAGTCACGTAGTGGGGTTTTTTGTCTTTCTTTTCCACAAAAGTTATTGTTCAGATGTTGGTCTTGCTCATTTGCCAACTAATTTTAAAATAAAAAGGCACTGCACATCATTTGCATACAGGGCCCCATGAGGGTGTTTTTCTCCCCCTTTTTGTTTTTCCTTTTTGTCCCCGTCCCCCACCCCACCCCACCCCACCCCCCGCCTCCCGTTTTTGTTTTGTTTTTGTTCTGTTTGGGGTGGGGGGTGGGAAATTTGGGTTTTTAAGTCCTCTAAACACACTTGGGCACGGAAACGCAGTACTGTAAGAAGAGGGACCTCCAGCTCACACAGTCATCACCTTCAGCTGTATGGAAGGGACAGTTGTATTGGCGTATGGAAGGCACAGGACGCATGCTGAGTGGCGGGATCAGAGCCCTCCTGTCTGAACCTCCTGAGGAGCAAAGCAGCACTGACCTGGGATCCTGTGGGTCTCCCATTGCCGAGGCCACAGAGAGAGGAACGGAACGTGACCGGTCTCCCATCCAAGGTGCACTGAGAAGCAATCGACGGGTTGGTCGTGGCCAGTCCTGGGGAGGTCTGAGTGGTGGTCTTTGGGAAAACCTTTGGCCTTATGGATTTGGACTCGAAACTAGAAGAGCCTACCATTTCAGATGCAATCACTTCTGGACATGCTTTTGCAGACAGTCCTTAATGCTGAAAACACAAGAGAATGGGTAATTCAAGAGGCCTTTCTTTTAAAACAGACTTTGGTGACCCACTAATTGTAAGGTATTGCAAGGTCACTTTGCGTGTGTCATAAAGTTGACTTCCTTATTGGTTGAAGGTCACAGAAGTAGTGGTTTGCTTTGATGGAAATAGCTACAGCTGTGTCCCTTCCTGCTTTTTACTTTTTCTTTTGCTTTTTCTCGGCACGTGGTATCTCCACCATTACTTCTGCACAAAGATGTCTTCTGTTCATCCTGAACATTTTTAAAAAAAAAATGCAGAATTTTATGTGACTGCTTTTTTGCCTCACAATTATGCTGTGAATTTTACAAAAATTTATTTTCTTTTTTGATAATTTATTGTACCAAAGCTGTTTTTATAGCACATAGATGTCTGTAACCAATAATGTAGCAGTTCTGCACTTTGACACAAGGTGTAACTAGACCATTTTTAAATGTCAGTTGAAAATTATGGCTGTACTATTGCTTAAACAAAACTGGAACTGTTGCTGAATCCATAGCCAATACATTTACAGCAATCTGTGTACTGAACATGATAGATTGACACCTAACTCAAGATTACAACAGCTGTTACATCCTCAATGTGTTCAGGCTTCTGAAGGTAAAGGGACACTGGATCCAGAAGCTATGGAACCAGCAGTTGATTCTTGTATTCCTGATTAACCTACTTGTAAACTTGAAAGCAAGACCTCGATTGCACCAACAGGTCCAAAACATGAGCACGAGTAAAGCAGAACTCGCACGCGTGACCTGAGATGAGCAGGCTGGTGTTTTAACAGGTGCCTAGTTTTGAGATTATGCTGCCTTAATGTAACACAGTCTGGCAGTTGCTAAATTTGTGTTCCCATTTTAAATTGACCAATTTTACGGTGTTATACTTTTGAGCGGTTGAATTGGGAGAATGAAGATAAGAAATTTACCTGTCCAGGATCAAAGAAGCCTAGAAAAGAAGCAGTAATCTACCTCTGCCGATAACCCTGTTCAAAACAACTCAGCAGAAACACCACGTTACTTTTTATTGGTCAATTCCATGTGGCTGACTAGGTCAATTTTTTTCTGAACAAAAGGAGGTTTTTATATGTAAAACAGTGACAAAACACAAAAAGGTTTAAAACTATGTGAATGTGAATGGAAACTTGGGAATATCCGTTTTTATAAAATCACACCAAATTTTTTTTTGTCGTTAATCAGGAAATCCATATTTATTTTGTAATTAAATGTCAAGCCTGTGGATGATTTTTGAACTTGGTAGTTCATGAAGGTTTACAGTGAATAAAAGGATGTCATCTTGAGTCTAGCAATATCAAAAGGAATTCAGTAGTTACTGCTGTTTAGGACTATGAAGTGAAGATGTACATGGGTCAGGTCATTTTTTTTCTGTGCTGGTTGCCACATCTTAGCCAGCACCAAAAAAAAGCCGTTTTTAAACCGCTATTCACATAAAGGAGTCATCGACGCCCAAGCGTCTGCATCCTGAGCTACGTTGCAGTCCAGTTCTGTGTGCTTTACGACCCGGTCTGGTTACAGGCTTCTGTGCATTGTGAACATGAACAGCATGGAAAAGGCTAGATACCTGTGTGCAGATTGTAAGATCTGGTCCGGACTTGCTGTGTATATTGTAACGTTAAATGAAAAAGAACCCCCCTTTGTATTATAGTCATGCGGTCTTATGTATGATAAACAGTTGAATAATTTGTCCTCAGACTCTTTACTATGCTTTTTTAAAGATTAATTTAAGAAAAATGTAAACATAGTAAAAAAAAAAAAAAATCTTCCTATGCAGTTAACCTGGTCCAGGTAATGGTCTGGTAGGTATACCAACCAGAAGTTTGAAGTCAAATGTGTAGAAAGGAAAATCATAGTTACATCAACCTAGGCTTCAAAAATCTTGGAAAAAAAGTAAAAATTGGAGGTTTAACAGACGATTTGAATTTTTAAGATTGACTCTTTATATTCACAGGTTCTGTCTGATTGAAAATGCTAGTAGTTCGTCATGTGGTGGATGGCGTGGGAATTAGGTGGTTTTCTCTAGGCTTTGACCTGCGTGGAAACACGAGGAACTACAAATCATACCCTTCCTCTTGCCCCAGATCCTTGGTAGACGTCTGTCGGGGGCTTTCTTGTACAGTCTTGATTCCTGCCACAGTGAGTTAATCCTCACCAAACACCTCTCTATAAATTAGCCTGTGTAAGTATACAGTAAGGTAGCTTTCAGGAGGCAGAAGACTTACTGTAAAAGTTGAATGTGATTTTAAGTTCAGATTGACTGCATACAATTGCACCTACCACATATGTGAAAAGAAAACCTCCTCTAGTGTTTTTCTCAGGGTGATGAGCATTTACTTAGGTAAGTGCCACATTTTATATGTCAGACTCCAAAAAGCCTAGGCTTGTTTTATGAATACTGGAGCTACCAAAGAAAAAGGTACAAGTGAAATTCATTTAGGCTGCAGTAATCCTCTCAGGCCAGTAAGATGACCACTGTGTTTGCCAGCTCACCCTCTTTTCAGCTCCTGTGTTGTTAAACTCACTTAGAGTAAATTAGAATAAGGAAATACAGCGAGGACAGAGCAAATGCTACATTTCCTGTCGGCCCCCCCGTTTTCTCTTGGCCTGCCCTTGCTAGCTCTCAGAACACGAGTTCAGGGACTTCCGTTGTGGTCCAGTGGTTAAGACTCAACGCTCCCGATCCCTGGGTTCGGTCCCTGGTTAGGATCCCACAGACTCCCCAGCTCAGCCGAAAAAAGAGTATGAGTTCACTACTCCTTTTAAAACGTACCTTTAAGTGAAGGGTAATTGCTTTACAGTACTGTGTTGGTTTCCACCGTACGGCAGCATTCATTAGCCATAAGTACATACACATCCACTCCCTCTTGAACATCCCATCTCACGGTTCTCATTTTTGTGTCATTTTTGTCATGTGGCCAAAGCTCATAGGTCAAATGATTCATTTCAGGTAGAGAAGTTGGTCTTCGTGCCATGTATGAAAACAAATGCGTGAAAAAAATTTTGAAAAATTATGAAAAATGTTTAAGATTAGGGTTGGGAGGAAAACCGACTTTGGCATACTGAGGCTGTATTCGGGTTCTTAGACTCCTGCTTGGGATGTCTGCACAGTGGGACGCCCTTGGTGTCAAGGAGGAACAGAGTAGACCGTCTCATTTTCTTAACCTTGGATCTCCTCCCCTAGACTTGTTTCCTAGGGTAAAAACATACCTCAGGTAATTTCTAGTACAAAGGACAAGAAAGCCTTGTGAAGACAGCCTGTTCCATCCTTCATCACCCCTCGTTACATCGCTGGCCTGTGCGTCCCCTAAGAACCATCATGTGGGTATCACCTGGGCTGTCACCGTCTACTAGTCATGTCTGCCTGTCCCTGTGCTTAAAGCACTCAGCATACTTTGTAGAAGATTCGCTCACACGGTAAGTGGTCTTTCGGGTGTCATGCAGCCAGGATCCCGTTTCAGCCTTTCACCAGAAAGCATGCTGGAAGGGCACAGGTGTTCTTCCAGCATCACCTGCAGGCATGACATCACCTCAATACAGAAGGGGCTGGAGGTGTTGTGTCATCAATTGTTTTCTAGTTTATTACCTGAAATCTTCAAAGACAAAAGTTTTTCTACAACTGAAACACAGTGGTTTAAATACATACCAAAGAACTAGGTAGAACCCCACAGGTTTCAGTATCTGCTTCATTGCCTGAAAACACAGGGGTTTTGTTCTTTACGTGACAGACGATGAGATGGTCGGATGGCATCACCGGCTCAATGAACATGAGTTTGAGCAAACTGGGAGATGGTGAAGGACAGGGAAGCCTGGTGTACCACAGTCGGGGGGGTTGCAAAGAGGCATGACTTAACGACTTCACACCTCGAGGGTAGCTGTTTTGTTAAAACCAAGGGTTGGAATAAATCTGTATGTTTTCAGTCTTGGTATGTCATGAGTTACCTGCCACCCACAGCAGGACTTGGGGATGCTGCTCCAAGGGACGAGCCTTCAGCTGGCTTCCTTGGGCCTTAGCTGGTTGTCATAGTCCAGTCTCAACTGGGTGCTGGAGGAACCAAGTCCAGGAATAGAAGTCTGGTTGGGTAGTAAAGTGCATTTTAGATGTAGGCCAGGAGAAATGGGTGCAAAGCTCCCGGTGAAGGATGAGGGAGACAGGCCAGCAGTGAGTGCACCCCACTCTTGGCGAAGGTGGTGCGCTTGGTGGCGTGGGCACGGCCAGCCACGTGCTCAGGTACAGATAGACCCTCGGGGAGTTTTCAGGCCGCAACATGTTGGAAGGCTGTGTAGAAATTGAAAAGTGAAAAAATGAAAGTGGAGTCGCTCAGTCATGTCCGACTCTGAAGGAATTACATACATGTTTGTCTTAAAAGACTAGTTAATTATGTTTACTGTTAAATTTTTAAAATTGTTACTTTTGAGTTTTTTTTTTTTTTTTTTTTTTAACTTTTTCGGTTTTCCATTCTTATAGATTTCTACTCCCAGTATTGACTCGTTAACTCATTTCCTACAGTTGCCTCCGTTCAGCTGAAGCTGCAAAGGGGAGGATTCTGAGCCAAAGGGAAGAGAGGGGCAGGCCCTGGGCATGTGGCCCGTTCTCCCCAGGCAGGGTCAGGGAAGCCGGCTGAGTGGCTGGGGCCTCGCTGCCCAGGGAAGGGGAGAGGCGGCTGAGCCCCAGGGAGGTGTGCCGGGAAGGGACGGCTTCCCCAGGGGAGGGTGAAGGTGGAGCGCGGGGTGGTGAGTCGGTCCCACTTGACTCAATGCTGTCTGGAATGCAGTAGCCTAGGGAGGAATGTCACCTCCCTAGACACGGAGGTCGTTTGTGATGTTAAAGATCTGAGGCTTAGTGTTGTAAAACAGTGACCCCAAGGAGAAAGTTTCTGTTTCCCTGTACATCACAGGCGAACCCCATCGGTGGATCAGGTAACACTACCCAGGACCCTGAGCTGCGGAAGGAGTTGCCTTCAGGAGTTGTCCAGCAAACCTGTAAGCAAGATGTAGGGGGAAAACTGATTCTGGTGAACCCTGCTGCTGCTGCTAAGTCGCTTCAGTCGTGTCCTACTCTGTGCGACCCCATAGACGGCAGCCCGTGTCCGACTCTTAGCGACCCCATGAACTGCAGCCTACCAGGCTCCTCCGTCCATGGGATTTTCCAGGCAAGAGTACTGGAGTGGGGTGACATTCCCTTCTCTGCTGGTGAACCCTAGGTGATCTTAAACTGCTAAATCCCTGCTCATCAACTTAAAACAGGAGTTTTTAATCCCGCTGCACATCTGACTACTCACCTCTGCGAGCGTGTGCCAAGTCGCTCAGTTGTGTCCGGCTCCTTGTAACCCCACAGACTAGCCCGCCAGGCTCCTCTGTCCATGGGATTCTCCAGGCAAGAACATGGAGGGGGTTGCCATGCTCTCCTCTAGGGGATCTTTCTGACGCAGGGATCAAACCTGCATCTCTTAGGTCTCCCGCTTTGGCAGGTGGGTTCTTTACCACCTGTAGAATCTTAAAAAACCACAGCTGTGTTGATCACAGCCTCGGTATATTTGATTCAGAGAGTTGGGGGTGGGGCCTGGGTCTCTCAGGATGACCTGAAGATGCGTGAGGCTAACCCAATAAGAGTCTGAATTGAAGACCATTTTAAAATAGTTTCATTACTGGAGCTTATTATACAATTAAGTGTATGTCAGTGAGTAATTAAAAGTCACCACTTAGCCTGCATTATAAAATATGATGAGTAAGCCTCCGAGAAAGGCAGAAAACCACAGACTTCCGTAAGTACATGAAACTTTAACGGTCTCCTGTCCCCCTCCCCTTTGGGCAGTGGGTTGGCCTGATGTCCTGGCAGAAGCTCTCAGATCTCCCGTGAGGAGGGGGCATGCTAAGGTGGGTTTCCCAGGGGTGAGTCTGGGCGTGCGCAGTCTTGGCAGGACCGGTGGTGGATTCTCCAGGGCACCAGCTTCCTGGTCTGAGTGACAGGCCTTTGAGAAGAGCAGTGGCAACAAGATTTGGATTCAAATCCTTGCTCTTAATGCTGGGCAAGTTGCTTTATTTCTCTAAACCTCACTGTTATATCAAATGAAAATAGCTATAGTGTGCAGTCTGGGATCTTATACAAGCGTCACTGAGATAATCTACATAAGAATCTTAGCACAATATAGGAGGTGCTCAATGAATATAATTTATAACTAGACAGCTTGAGGCCACAGCATGAATGAATCCATGTCTATATAAATTTAACAAGTGCCCTGTGGGAAACTAGGTGAGTAGTGTTCTCCGTGATTATTTACCAGCTTACGTTTATTTCTGGAATCTGTAACTGGACCTTAACATTCCTTTCCTACTTGATTTTGCTACTGCACAGTACCTACATCCTCTTAAGAAGTTGAAAGTTGTATGTTTTGGAGTCTGCTTTGATGTAAGGTATAATATTTAAATATAAATCCACTCCAGTACTATTGCCTGGAAAATCTCATGGACAGAGGAGCCTGGTAGGCTACATACAGTCCATGGGGTCGCAAAGAGTCGGACACGACTGAGCGATTTCACTTTCACTTTATAAAGGAAGCTTTTTGGAGGCCTAACTATACAAAGGACCCATTTTTTCACAAGCACTATTATCCGACCCGGGCGTCATGCGTCCAGTGGCCTTTCCCCTCATCCCTTTTCCCACTCGAAGGCATATCTTACATGGTTAGCCTTCAGCGATTTGACTTAGATCAGGGAGAAAAGAGAAGGAAGAAATCAGGTCCCAAGTTCATAAACAGCAATTTCATTGGGGAAGCTTTCAGAACTTAGCTATAATCTATGTTTTAAAGGCATTAAGTGGCTATCTGCCGCTGGCTTTTTTGTTTTTATGCTTATTTTGTTAATGTGTTTGAGGACTCTGTACCTCTGCCAGCTTGGGGGCCCGTACTGTGACCCCCTTCTCTGTATTCCTGTGATGCCCTGCATTCCTAGGGCATACTCCCTCAGAGAAGCACAGGGACAGATTTTCCTTCTAATCTGTATATGGCCAACGTTACCTCATCAGAGCCTATGGTTATGGCTAGGTGGAGCTCACAATGGATCTAATGGAATTTAAACGTTCCCTTGAGGTAGGGAAAATTCTCTGGGGAGACAAGTTTCTTGTGATCTTATCACTAAATTTCAAACATTTCAAAAGAGTTGGTTCAAGTTTTTCCATAAGCTATTACAGCATTAGCCCCTCAGTTGCGGCTGACTCTTTGTGACCCCATTGACTGCAGCCTGCCAGGCTCCTCTGCCCATGGGAGTCTCCAGGCAAGAATACTGGAGTGGGTTGCCATGCCCTCCTCCAGGGGAATTTTCTGACCCAGGGATCAAACGCAGGTCTCCTGCATTGTAGGCGGATTCTTTCCCATCTTAGCCACCAGGGAAAAACTCAAACACACTTTCTGGCCAACCCAATATGATGGACAGCCTTCTTGTTGAATATTGGCTTGGACTGGTTTTGTGCCTCTTAATTGCTCTTGGTCTTTCTGCGACCCACTGGCACATCTCTGCTCTCTGGACAAGCCCCCAGGCTCCTCTGTCCATGGGGATTCTCCAGGCAAGAGTACTGGAGTGGGTTGCCATGCCCTCCTCCAAGGGATCTTCTCGCAGAGATGGAACCCAGGTCTCCTGCACCACAGGCGGATTCTTGACTACTGAGCCACCAGGGGACTTGTATATTCCAAAAACTAACAACCTCATGTCTGCCTTGAGTGCTGGAATGTTCTAGGGCTCTCAAGGTCATGTAGGCCCTCGCCACCCAGCAGCGTCTGGGGACCGGCAGTGTCAGCATAGCCCATTCTGCCTGTTAGAAATGCAGGCTCTCAGGCCTGGCCCAGACCTACTCAGAACCTGCGTGTGAACAAGGCCCATGGGTCCTTCCTCCACACGTGCAAGTGAGAGCACTGCGGGCCAGACCTGCACGCCACACTGGAGAAAAGCGAAGAGTTGAGCAGCTTGTCTAAGAGGCCACGCCTGACCCGCAACAGTCTCCAGCTTACAGGCCAGCTCCGGCCGGCTCGCTATGCTGACCTCGACTCTTGGGATCACGTAACACAGCCTGCAGCTGGACAATCCCTCCAGCTGCTGTGACCACCAGAAGTGGAGTTCCTGGTGGGGCTAATTTAATGTCAGTGGAGGCCTGTCATGCTGCGATTCATGGGGTTGCAAAGAGTCAGACACGACTGAGCGACTGAACTGAACTGAATGTAGCACCGTAGAACTGATGCCTTTGATCTGTGGTGCTGGAGAAGACTCTTGAGAGTCCCTTGGACTGCAAGGAGATCACCAGTCCATCCTAAAGGAGATGAACCCTGGTGGCTCAGACAATAAAGAATCTGCCTGCAATGCAAGAGACCCAGGTTCGATTCCTCGGTCAGGAAGATCCCCTGGAGAAGGGAATGGCGACCCACCCTAGTACTTTTGCCTGGAGGGTTCCATGGACAGAGGAGCCTGGTGAGCTACTAGTTCATGGGGGTCACAAAAGAGTCAGACACAACTGAGCCACTAGCACGTTCTGCTTTGGTATGACCCACCCAGTTAAGGATGGTTTTTCCATTTTAAATGGTTGAAAAACATCATACAGAATTTCATGAGGTGAAAATTACATGAAATTTAACTTCCAGTACCCATGTATGAAGTCTTATTGAAACACCACCGCATTTTCAACCGTGCGAATTCCCCGTGGTTGCTTCTTGTTTGGAGGCCTGAGTGCTGCGCTGCCACAGAGCTTGCGCGCGGGCGTTTCGCCCTGCTGTTTGGCGGCCTGCAGTGATAAGTCGGCAGCATTTTGAGTGCTGCGCCACGTCATGCACTTCTTTTTTATTACCAGTGTGGACATCATGTCAAAACAAAGTGGATTTCAGATGTCGCTGCTTTTAAGGCATGGTGGAGTATGTGTTATTTCCCTCCTGAGTTAGGTGACAACATGCAATATACGGAAGCTGTCACATGACAAAGAATACAGTCTCCTTTGGCATTTCCAGGGAAATGACTAGTAGACTACTATGCTATCCAGCAGACTACTTCTAACCCACAAGAACGCAATGGATGGTCAGAAAAATTAGAAAATTTAAAATGGAATACCTAGTCACAGACTTTCTCCACAGAAATAAAAAATGAAAATGAGGCTGCAACCAGAGTAAGTTTCTGACTGGTGTATGTTAAGCCAAGCAAGGAAAGCCAATTACCTATGGTGGGTTAGTTCAGTCATGTTTGATTCAGCGGCTGGAGAAACATCTTTGGAGAAACTAAGCTTGTCTGGAACTACCAGCCTTTCAATGATAACCATAAAAAAAAAAAAAAAAAAAACCTGAGTTACTTGGCTGGACCGGGTCTAGTTCCCCAAGCAGGATTCAAACCCAGGCCCCCTGCATTGGAAGCACAGAGTCCTAGCCGCTGGACCACCAGGGAAGTCTCTCAGTGATGACAGTTGCTCAAAGTGTTGATATCAGGAACAACATCAACAGTCAATTGAAAAACAAAGCAAATGGTTTTGAGTGTTTTCCCCTGACTCTTATTACAAGAGTTGACATACATTCATTTATTTGAAGAGTGTGTGCCAAGTTGGAAATAACTGAAGAATTAGCCTTTGTTAGTGGCATCATTGACTCAATGGACTTGAGTTTGAGCAAACTCCAGGAGATGGTGAAGGACAGGGAAGCCTGGCGTGCTGCAGTCCATAGGACTGCAGACAGTCAGATATGCCTGAGCGACTGAACAAGAATAGCCTGTGTGTAGCAACTACAGGCAAAAATATTTTCCAAGTTGAGAAAACTAATTCAGTACAACCTGAAGTGGAATCTGCTAAGATGTGTTACAACTGATAGTGGAAAAAAAAAATGTGGAGTAGAAAAAGCCTTAAAAAGACAAACTTGGGAAGCTTGTGGTAATATAAGGTGTTAAACCTTAGGATTACTCATTGTAGAATTTATATCAGAAATGTGGAATATATTTGAATCGTGTTACTGAACCATGTTATGAGCAGTGAACTTTAGTTGCTGCTGTAACATACCTGTCAACAGTTCCATGAATTTTTGTTAGAAATAGTAGCTGAAAGTCCTGACCTGGTCTATAACACAGTCTTTTGATGATTTAGTAGTCGTAAAGTTTATTTCAATTTTTAAAAAGATTTTATTTATTTTTTAAAATGTATCTTTAAATTGGAGGATAATTCTTTACAATGTTGTGCTGGTTCCTGCGGTACAGTAATATGAATCAGTCATAATTATACATGTATCCCTCCCTCTTCCCCTCCCCTATCCCATTCATCTCAGTTCAGTTCATTCCAGTCGCTCAGTCCTGTCCACCTCTTTGCGACCCCATGGACTGCAGCACACCAGGCCTCCCTGTCCATCACCAGCTCCCGGAGTCCACCCAAACTCACGTCCATCGAGTCGGTGATGCCATCCAGCCATCTCATCCTCTGTCGTCCCCTTCTCCTCCTGCCCTCAATCTTTCCCAGCATCAGGGTCTTTTCACATGAGTCAGCTCTTCCCATCAGGTGGCTGAAGTACTGGAGTTTCAGTTTCAGCATCAGTCCTCCCAATGAACACCCAGGACTGATTTCCTTTAGGATGGACTGGTTGGATCTCCTTGCAGTCCCAGGGACTCTCAAGAGTCTTCTCCAACACCACAGTTGAAAAGCATTGACTCTTTGGCACTCAGCTTTCCCATTCAAGTAGGTCTTCAGAAAGCACCGGGCTGGGCTCTCTGTGCCATACAGTGGCCTCCCACCAGCCTTGCATTTCCAACATGATAGTATCTATGTGCCAATACTGCTTTCTCAATTCAACCCACCCTCTCCTCCCACTGTGTCTACAAGTCCATTTTCTGTGTCCGAGTCTCCATTATTTCAATTTTTAAGCTCAGGACCATGACTGAAATCATTCTGAATAAGAAGAGCTACCCTCAGCTATCACTGTCAAATGCTAAACAGCTTTGGAAATTAGCTTTTGCTTCAGGTTTGATAATGTATCAATGAGTTCTGTCTAAAATCAGAAGAGAAAACAGTGCTTATATGTGGAATTCACACTATGGTAAAGTCATTTCAACAAAAACTAACATTATTGAGATCACAGCTAATGTTAACATGTTGTCAAAAGTTGAAACACAAAGCCAGAGTTCCAGTCCTGCACACATTTGCAGTGAGTGCGTGCTAAGTTGCTTTAGTCGTGTCTGACTCTCTGGGACCCCACAGACTAGCCCGCCAGGCTCCTCTGTCCATGGGATTCTCCAGGCAAGAATACTGGAGTGGGTTGCCATGCCCTTCTCCAGGGGGATCTATATTTTCTGAGTTCAAACTACAGCTCCACCAGCCGTTTTTAGACCTTGATGTAAATCCCAAAGAAACATTAAATTTCAAGCTTTGAAATTTCCCAAAGAAATGTGAAATGAGCCACATTTCAAGATCCATTTAACTGCAACTAAGGAGTTTCCACACAACCTTCAGTTGAAGTGATTAATCTGCTAAAAAAGCAAACATCAAGAGAAAAATGTATAGAATTCTACAAATGTCTTTCAAGTGATAAATATGCTCAGTTAAAAATCCCATGCTTGTGGACTGATACCAGCATGGGAAGGTACCTATCCACAGGAAGATACTTCCAAAGATGAAATATGTAAAATCTCATTACAAATCAGCATTAACAGATAAACGTGCAATTAATCTTGATCACTAGCTTTGAACTTCAATTAAGTGAAACATTATCCCCACTAAGGATTCAAATTATTCTCATTGCTAGACTTGTAGTACCAAAAAGTTATAATTGTTACTATATTTTACTTTCACCAATTTTTTCTTTTATTGTATATATAAATCCCTGTGCAATACCCTACATTTTTGTCTCTTGGCCTGGAAAACCTAAGACATTTAATATCTGGTCTCTTAAAAAGTCTGTCTTCCCCTACCACAGATGGCGTGAAGAAGGAGTAAGTGGGTTCAGCCTCCCAGATGGCTACCCCAAAAAGGCAGTTTGGGGAGGGGCAGGGGTCCAGGACTCTCTGGCCCTACTCCTGGAAACAATCTCTGCTCCCCAAAGAGTCTCTAGGCCGTGGTCTGTTGGTACATGAGCAGGCCATGTGCAGAGAACCACCAGTGGCACAGCCGTGTGTCCAGCAGCAAGGAGTGACAGGCCAGGTTGTGGCTCAAAGCTTGTCTGCTGACCATGTCCGCCCTTGGGTGCCTGACCTCTGCTCGTATGCCCGTGCAAAGGCACTGGGAGGTTTACTTTTTTCACCCAACGCCAACCAATTCTCTGGTTTTCTGCAGACATTAACCTGCTGTCCAGCAATTCAATTGAATTCTGACACTATCTGCCTGGAGTTGGGGTCCCAGATGGCACTAGTGCTAAAGAACTCAGCTCCAGTGCAGGAGACAGATGCAGGTTTTGGTGGGGAAGACCCCCTGGAGGAGGGCGTGGCAACCCACTCCAGGATTCTTGCCTGGAGAATCCCACGGACAGGGGAGCCTGGCGGGGCTGCAGCCCATGGGGTCACAAAGTGTCAGACGCGACTGAGCTTGTACCCACACCTGGAGTTAGCATCAGATTCTGCAGGTTAAAAGGGCTTCAGTCTCACAAGACAGCCCCCACGTCAGGTGCCAATGGCAAGTTCTCAGCCTCCTATGCTTCTGATCAACCAGGGACGTCAAGCTCTATAGGTCTCTGCTCACCTGTAAAATGGGGATGAAGCTGTGACCCAGCCCGTGGGGTACTGTGGGATTAAGTGAGTGAGTAACGCCTCCAGCTCTTAGTACCTGCCACAGAGCAGAGCTTGCTCACTGTTGGTTCTTACTGATTTTCCTCCAGCTGCTTGGAAAGTAAGGACGGTTACCTGCGGCTCGGTAACTGGTCTAAGGTCACAGAGCTACTAATGTTGTTGGAGTCCGTTTTCAAGCCTCGGTCTGCAGACTGAGCGAGTTCACTCACCACTACCTCAAACTGCTTCCCAGGAAGGCGTCCACCCCACCCCAGCTCTCTGCTATCCTTTACCAGATAGCATCCTCATAGACAAACATTACCTCTTCTGTTTTAATACCCTATCCTGTTGTGTCAGGATATAAGTTAAGGTTCTGGAAAATTCCTTCAACAGCTGCCACCCACCTGGCCTACTGACTCGTAGCCTCCTGTGTTCGGTTTCACCAGCCTCTCAAAGGCACCTGCACCAACCTTGGCTCCTTCAGCGATGCCACCCCAGCCCTCCTTCCATGACCTGAGGTCCTGTCTGGGCTCCAGGGCGCCTGTGTGTGCCCCCCAGTCACCTGGTGCCTGTGTCAAAGTTCCCAGGGTCTGCTGAGCACCCGGGGGGCAGGGACTGAGTCGCCTTCCCCTTCCCGCCTGTGCTGAGAGTGAAGTCAGGGCGGGGTACGGGGCTCAGGTGGAATAAAAGGATGGAAACACTTGCTTTCTGGAGAGAAAGAGAATATGGCTCCAACAGTGAGGTCTCTTCCAAGCACTGGCACGTTTGTTTCTTTGGGACTTCTGTAAGCAGGAGGCTGCTCACAAAATCATGGATGGAGAGACACCGTGTCTCCCTCTTGGACCTGGCAGGACGTTTTCAGGCCACAGACAGGAGCCAGCCACCTCCACCCCTCTGACTTTAGGGAACACAGGGGTGCTACTCCTCCATTCATGGTGTCAACTGAGAGAAGAACACACAACGTAAGAGTTACGAGTTTAGTTTTATTCAGGGACCTACCGACAGACTTTATTTTCTTGGGCTCCAAAGTCACTGTGGATGGTGACTGCAGTCATGAAATTAAAATAGGATTGCTCTTTGGAGGAAAAGCTATGACCAACCTAGGCAGCGTATTAAGAACCAGAGACATCACTTTGCTGTCAAAGGTCTGTCTAATCAAGGCTATGGTTTTTCCAGTGGTCATGTATGGATGTGAGAGTTGGACTATAAAGAAAGCTGAGCGCCGAAGAATTGATGCTTTTGAACTGTGGTTGTTGGAGAAGACTCTTGAGAGTCCCTTGGAGTGCAAGGAGATCCAACCAGTCCATCCTAAAGGAGATCAGTCCTGAGTATTCATTGGAGGGACTGATGTTGAAGCTAAAACTCCAATACTTTGGCCACCTGATGTGGAGAGCTGACTCTTTGGAAAAAACCCTGATGCTGGGAAAGACTGAAGGTGGGAGCACAGAAAGCCTCTTCTGTTTTCTGTCCTGAATCCCTCACATAGAGCGCTTGTAGATCAGCAACAGCAGTAGCTAAGGACTTCATCCTTGTAGAAATGTTCAATGAACATTCTTTGTTTTATAATGGACATCACCCTAGGGCAGGTGCTTTATGTTTTTATGTTTGTTTGCACAGATCAGAAGCTTGTGGTTGGGGGCCTTGGACCACAGTCCAGCATTCGGCATCCAGGCTGGGTGCATCTGGAGTGAGGGTGAGGTGTCAGCTACCCCAGGGCCAGGGTTGGGGTGCAGGTAGCTTGGAGAAGGCTGGAACAGGCATTTGACCATAACTAAGGTTAGAACTGGACGTGGAACAACAGACTGGTTTCAGATAAGAAAAGAAGTATGTCAAGGCTGTATATTGTCACCCTGCTTATTTAACTTATATGCAGAGTACATCATGAGAAACGCTGGACTGGAAGAAGCACAAGCTGGAATCAAGATTGCAGGGAGAAATATCAATAACCTTAGATATGCAGATGACACCACCCTTATGGCAGAAAGTGAAAAGGAACTAAAAAGCCTCTTGATGAAAGTGAAAAAGGAGACTGAAAAAGTTGGCTTAAACCTCAACATTCAGAAAAGGAAGATCATGGCATCTGGTCCCATCACTTCATGGGAAATAGATGGGGAAACAGTGGATACGGTGTCAGACTTTATCTTTTTGGGCTCCAAAATCACTGCAGATGGTGACTGCAGCCATGAAATTAAAAGACACTTACTCCTTGGAAGGAAAGTTATGACCAACCTAGATAGCATATTCAAAAGCAGAGACATTACTTTGCCAACAAAGGTCCGTCTAGTCAAGGCTATTATTTGCCCAGTAGTCATGTATGGATGTGAGAGGTGGACTTTGAAGAAGGCTAAGTGCTGAAGAATTGATGCTTTTGAACTGTGGTGTTGGAGAAGACTCTTGAGAGTCCCTTGGACTGCAAGGAGATCCAACCAGTCCATTCTAAAGGAGATCAGTCCTGGGTGTTCTTTGGAAGGACTGATGCTAAAGCTGAAACTCCAGTACTTTGGCCACTTCATGTGAAGAGTTGACTCATTGGAAAAGACTCTGATGCTGGGAGGGATTGGGGGCAGGAGGAGAAGGGGACGACAGAGGATGAGATGGCTGGATGGCATCACTGACTCGGACGTGAGTTTGAGTGAACTCCAGGAGTTGGTGATGGACAGGGAGGCCTGGCATGCTGCGATTCATGGGGTCACAAAGAGTCGGACGCGACTGAGCGACTGAACTGAACTGAACTGAACTGAAGGATCAGGAAAGAGGCGAAGGACAATTTAAAAATTGGTAAGAATTGCACTGAGGGAATTTTGTTTTTTGAACCTGAAGATAATTAAAAGAAAAAAAATAGCCAGGTTTCTTTGGCTGAGTACTTAATAAATAGTCATATGTTTTATTTTGCAATTTAGGTTTAGAAATGTGTGTATGTGCTGAGTCATATCTGATTCTCTTGCGACCCCATGGACTGTCACCCACCAGGCTGTTTAACCAATGGAATTTCCAGCCAAGAATACTGAAGTGGGTTGCCATTTCCTTCTCTAGGGGATCTGCCCGCCCCAGGGATCGAACCCACGTCTCTTGCCTCTCCTGCACTGGTAGGCATGTTCTATGCCAGTAGCGCCATCTGAAAACATGAAAGAGTTAGTCACTCAGTTGTTTCAGACTCCAGGGAATGGCAACCCACTCCCAGTATTCTTGCCTGGAGAATTCTAAGGCTAGAGGAGCCCAATGGGCTATAGTCCATGGGATTGTAAGTAGTTGAACACAACTCAGCACCCACACACATGCTTTATAAGTGTAAATTGCAAACTATCTGTCATGATGAAGAGTCAAGACTTGCAAGTGTGCCCACCAGGTCCCCGGTGATGCTCTTTCTTCGACAGAAGGTGAGCAGACTTGGGATGGAGGCCCAAGGTCACGATGTAGACCAGCGTCCGAATTTTATAAGTTGGAAAGAAACGCTATTCAAGATTGAATATGTAAACCTTGGATTGGGAGGTGATGACATATTGTCAAAGGGAGCTTCTTGGAGCCTAAAGCTACCTCTAGGACCTTGATGGCTCAGTCTTTCGGGAAAAGCCCATGAGTGCTGGGGGACCAGTAGATGAGGCTTCTTGTCAAGCTGAGGGGTGACCTGTGTCCTGCAAAAGGTGAGTCTGAGCCTTCTCCTAGACAGCATATTAAAAAGCAGACATTACTTTGCCAACAAGGGTCCATCTAGTCAAGGCTATGGTTTTTCCAGTAGTCATGTATGGATGTGAGAGTTGGACTTTAAAGAAAGCTGAGTGCTGAAAAATTGATACTTTTGAACTGTGGTGTTGGAGAAGACTCTTGAGAGTCCCTTGGACTGCAAGGAGATCCAACCAGTCCATCCTAAAGGAGATCAGTCCTGCGTGTTCATTGGAAGGACCGATGCTGAAGCTGAAGCTTCAATACTTTGGCCACCTGATGAGAACTGACTCATTGGAAAAGACCCTGATGCTGGGAAGGATTGAGGGCAGGAGGAGAAGGGGACGACAGAGGATGAGATGGTTGGATGGCATCACCAACTCAACGGACATGAGTTTGGGTAAACTCTGGGAGTTGGTGATGGACAAGGAGGCCTGGCGTGCTGCAGTTCATGGGGTCACAAAGAGTTGGACATGACTGAGCGACTGAACTGAACTGAGCCTTCTCCCCTTTCTTGGATTAACTTTCAACCCTGGAGCGTGACCAAGCTCTCCCAAGCCACTGCGGCTTTCGAATAAAAAACAGCTGTGGTAACGAGTCGAGATCTCCCTGGAACTGAGCTGAACTGCGGTGACGAGCCAGGATGTCCCTGGTTGGGCCTGTGCCCCACCCTTGTCTGTCCCTGCCCAGTCCCCTGTCTCCTTAAGACCCCTCCTGTCCCCAGGCACCCTGGTTGCTCTCCAGCAGGACCTGAGAGAGTCTCTCCCCCTCGCCTCCCTGGTGGCCGACCCTCAGGTCTGTGGAGCTGAGGTGGCGAGCTGCCCTGAGCCCCCAGTGCTCCTGTCCCAGGGCTGCTCTGTCCCCAGGGCGGGCATGGGGGGAGCTCTGTGCACGCCCGCTGCAAGAACCTTCCAGAACTTCCAGACACTTCCAGGCCTCGCCATTTTTGGGAGGAGTTACTTCCTTCTTCCCTTTTACAAAAACCCCGGGCACCTGCCCGGGCTGGCCTTTGTGGCAGCGGCTTGAGTGCTAAGCCACATTAGCCTGTTTGATCTCTGGTTAGAGTCTGATTTGGGTACCCTTGGAGGGCATTTTCTAGACTATTTTTTATGACAAAATGTAAACTAGAATTTAGTTTCTAACTGTGGTGAGGACAAAAAGGCCATGAGCTTCCCAAACTCGAAGTATTCAGACACTTTTTGAATTCTTATGATAATATACCAAAATCACTTTAATTTACCTTTTGCTGAAAACATTTTATTCCACCACAAATTACTTCACTAATTTGCATCTCTACAAAATGACAATATTCTGTTTAACAAACAAAATTAATAGTAATACCTTACTGTCTCAAATACTAGGTCTGTGATCAAATTTCCCCATTGCCCCAAAATACATTTCACAGCTGTTTGTTCAAGCTGGAATTCAGTCAACGTTGAGACGTTGCATTTAGCTGTTCTGTTTCTCAAGGCTCCTTAGATCCAGAATGGTTTATTCTCTATCTTTTGAGTGATAGAAAAGTTTCCCCCACTCTGATGTGTTTAATAGTTTCATGTTTTTACATTAAAATCTTTGATCCGTTTGGAATTTATTCTACTGTGTCTTTTGAGGCAAGGATCTGATTTTGAATTTCCATAAATGGCTGGCTGGGTGTTGCAATACCTTTTATTAAGAAGTCCATCTTTCCCCCATTAATTAAAGATCTCACATGTATTCTTTGTCAAATGGTAACTGTTGTAATTACTTGGGTCTTTTGTACCTTCTAAAGTATGATGTTAGTTTGTAAATCCATCCACATCCCACAAGCATGGCTGTTCGCATTACAGAAATTTTGTGGCATGTGTTAGTATTTTGTGGCTAGTAGCGCCAGTTTATCTTTCTTTTCATCATGATTTTCCCAGTTATTCTTGCTGCTTTATCTTTTCCTATAGGACTTTTAGAATAAATATATCTAATTTTAGAAGAAAATTCTGTGAATGATGAATTGACTTAGGAATTCTGTGAATGAAGATTTAACTTCTTTTGATGTTGAGTCATCTTATCCAAGAACCTGGTATGTCTTTTAATTGGTTAAATCCACTTTTTCGTTGGTCTTTCAGGAGTGTTTTAAATTTTTTTCTCATGTAAGTTTTACACAATTCTTTTGAATTTTACACTGAGATATTATTCCTTTTTTGCCTGTACTATAAGTGAAATATTCTTCTCTAATTAGTTACTATATGAATATATGAAGGCTATTTATTTTATGGTATTTTAATGTTAATTTTATATCTTTATTAAATTCTCTCATTTTTTTAGAGTCTTTTGTATTTTTCCAGTATGCAATAAGGGCTTCCCTGGTGGCTCAGATGGTAAAGAATCTGCCTGCAATGCAAGAGATGCAGGTTTGATCCCTGGGTTGGGAAGATCCCCTGGAGAAGGGAATGGAAGCCCACTCCAGTATTCTTGCCTGGACAGTTCTATGCACACCGGAACCTGGCCGGCTACAGTCCATGGGGTCACAAAGGGTTGGACATGACTGAGCAATAAGCACACACAGTATGTGATAAAATCATCTGCAAACAGGGATGTTTTATATTTTCCTTCTAGTGATTATCTTTTTGTTGTTCTCTCATCTCATGAGATACTGAAACTGAAGCTCCAATACTTTGACCACCTGATGCCAGGAGCCAACTCATTGGAAAAGACTCTGATGCTGGGAAAAATTGAAGGTGGGAGAAGGGGATGACAGAGGATGAGATGGTTGGGTGGCACCACCTACTCGATGAACATGAGTTTGAGCAAACCCTGGGAGATGGTGAAGGACAGGGAAGCCTGGCGTGCTGCAGTTCTAGTTTGAAAATCTTTTTGTTTTGAATTGGAGCTTCAATCCACTTGATTTAATATAAGTGCTGATATGTTTGGAATTATATATTATTTGGAATTGCATTACATTATCTATTCTTTCTTCCCCCAGTGATTTCTATCTACATGTCATTTTCTTCTTCATTTGGATTGATTGCATATTTTAAAATTATTATTCTATTTTCTCCATCAGTCTGGAAATGATCCAACATTCTGCTCATGGTTACCATAGAGATTTAAAACTGTGACACTCATTTATCAAAGGCTAATGTTGTTTAAGCACTTCACCCTCTTTCTAGACAATGCCTGGATCTTGGAATATTTTTAACTACACACATTTCTCAATTTACATGATATTATTTGAATTCTATTTTTAGCCCACAGTAAATTTCATTGCTTTTTATGAAGTCAGCTGTCAGTGGAATCCACCCACAGGAAAAGTCAGCCTCTTTCACATTTCTTCATTCCTTCCTGCATGTCTGAGTGTCCAATTAGGACTATTTTCGTTCTGCTTGAAGGACACTGTTTAGGTTTGTTTTTTTTGCAGTCTACTGATAGTGAATTCTTTCAATTTTTGGTATTTGAAACTATCTCTTACCTTCATTCTTAAGGGATCTTATTTTTAACTTTAAAATTTAAAACAATTTCAAGATTATTTAGAAGTTACAAGCAGTGTAGAAAGTTCTCATTTACTCTTCATCCAGTTTCCTCAAAAATGTGTATGTTCTATAGCCACACGACAATCATGAAAATAAGGAGATTAACACAGATACTATACTATTCACCAGTCTACAGCCTTTATTCAGATTTCATCCGTTGTCCCACTAATGTTTTTCCTGGACCAGGATCCAGTCTAGGATCATACATTGCCTTTAGCTGTCATCTCTCTCTCTCTCTCTCTCTTTTTCTTTTTGGCCTCCCCACGCAGCACGTGGGATCTTAGTTCCCCAACCAGGGATCAAACCTGCACCCCCTGCATTGGAAGCATGGAGTCTTCAGCCCTGGGCCACAGGGAGGCCCAGCTGTCGTGGTCTTTAGTCTCCTTTACTCTAGGTCAGTCCTCTAGTCTTTATCTTTCAGGACCTTCACACATTTGAAGAGTCGGGCACGACTGAATGACTCAGTGGCACAGTTCGGCATGGGGTCCCTAAAGCTGTGGTTGTCGTCAAGAATGTCCATCAGGGCTGCAGTCATCTGAAGGTTCAACTCAGGTGGTGAGTCTCCTGCCAGTATATCTCCCCTCCAGACTGTTGATAAGAGGTGTCAAGGACTCACTAAATTCAGGCAGGAGCCTCCTTTCCCCACCATGGGGGTCTCTCTATGTGTTCCCAATGCATCCACATGATAGAGCTCCCAGCTTCTACCAAGTCCAGTAAGCCGAGAGCTTGTTAGGTGGAAACTGCCAAGTCTCTATGACTTAGCTCATCACTCTCATCTCCTCCCTGTCTTATTGGTTATCCCTACATGGGGAGGGGTCTGCACAGCAGCCTGAGTAGCAGGACCTGGGGATCTCTGATGGCCATCTCCATGGCCCTTGGTTCCTCTGGGCTTTTGACACCACCTTGTCAGTCTTCCTTCCTTCTCCATGACAGGCAGCTGATGTCTGCTGCAGAATTGTTTTCTCAGCCTGTGCATCAGTCAGTGTCCATCCAGAACACAGAAACCACACAGACATCTGTACAGGGAAAGCTTAGTCAAAAGAAATGTGGTCTGGAGTCCTGGGGAAAGTATTCCTGCCTGGAGAATCCCATGGACAGAGAGCCTGGCGGAATCAGCTAAGAGGATGCTGGAGAATACAGGCCCAGGGACTGGTGGTCCAGTGGTTAAGTTTCCGTGCTCCCAGAGCAGGGACATGGCTTCGATCCCTAGTCTGGGAACTAAGATCCTCCATGCATAGTGCAGCCAACGACAGCAACAGCAACAAGAGCACAAAGGCCCAGCTGGTAAAGGTAGCAGGCACCACAGCTGGGACTGGGACAAGTCTCTTCAGGGGTGAGCGCCAGACCCCACTGGAGAGGGATTCATTCCCCAGCGGGACTTGCTTGAAATGCACCCTCCAAAAGGAGGCACCACGTCTCTGAACCCCACCTGCTGCCTCAGGAGATGCCACAAGCCCTGCGTGAGGAGGGGTCTGGCTGGCAGGCCTCTCGATCGAAGACGCCACTGCCAAGGGTGGAGGGGGTGTCTTTGTGGCCCTGGGCTCCCCGCTGCCTCACTGGGGAGGGAGTCAAGAAACAAGCAGGCCAGACAGGGTTGGCAGAGCGCTTCCGTGTCCGTGGATGAGGCAGTGGGACCCTGTTCTTAGGAAGTGCGACTGTCATCGGCCTCACCCTGGGGGGCCCCTCCCCTCTGTCCCTCCAACCCCGCTTTCTTGTTCTGTAGCCTGTCACCTCCCCACCCTGTGCTCAGGGTGCTGGGGTACCGAGCATCCTTCCGGAAAACTCAAAGACTCGCTGCCTTCGGCTCAACACAGACCAGACTGGCAGCCGGTCCGCCTTTGAAGGGAAGGTGCGGATGTGCCTGCAGGGGTTTGGTGAGCAGGGACAAGGGTGCTGGAAAGGGGAAACTGAGGAATTGAGTTCCCCAAGTCTGGCTTTTTATTTGCTTCCATTCTCGAAAGTACTAGCCATTTATGGTTTCAGGCTAATAATTCCGTTTAGTCAGAGGCTGTCAATGGGGGTGAGATGGACAGTTTGTAACAGCCATGCAGGAAGAAGGAGCGGAAGCACTGGACATAATGGGGAGAGACATCAATTGTGAGACTTGTTCAGATATTTGAATTGGAATTTTAAAAAAGTGCTTTTTCAAATCAAGGGAGTAAGTCATAAGAAACACTAAGAAGAGCCATCAAAAGAAGGGTCTTTGGTATTAAGAACGCTTCTTTCATTTGGGTTTACCTGGTGGCTCAATGGTGAAGAATCTGCCTGCAATGCAGGAGACCCAGGAGCCACGGGTTCGATCCCTGGGTCGGGAAGATACCCTGAAGAAGGTAAGGCAACCCACTCCAGTATTCTTGCCTGGGAAATCCCATGAACAGAGGAACCTGGCGGGCTATAGTCCATGAGGTCACAAAAGAGTAGGACAGTTTTTAGCAACTAAACAGCAACAGCAGCTTTCATTTGATGTTGTGTGTTAGATAGACTCTGGGAGGTTTCACATCACTGTAAAGCTAAGATGCTTTGGCGTTTCCTTCAGGCCCTGGTGTTTCTTGGAGAGGTGGGGTGCACAGGCGGCTCAAACGCAGTCTGGTGTGCTGGCTGCAAGGTGCGTGTTGTTAATGAGAGCTCAGTATTTATTTATAGTCTTTATTTTTAGAGTGAAATGATCAAATATTAAATACGTATTTAATGAGTTTCGACAAATGCATACCACTGTGTGACCAAACACCTGTCAAGTTATGGAAATGACCATCATTCCAGGAAGACCCTTGATGGCCTGCGCTCATCAGCCCCGCCCCATGGTCCCCAGGGGGAACTATTGTTGGTATGTTACACTGCACTGAACTTTACTTCTTCTCAAATCTCACATAATGGAATAATACTCTGTATACTTCTTTTTAATCACGTTTTCTTTCACTCAACATAATACACTTTAATAGCTTTACTGAGGTGTAGACAGCAATGGCACCCCACTCCAGTACTCTTGCCTGGAAAATCCTATGGACGGAGGAGCCTGATAGGCTGCCGTCCATGGGGTCGCTAGGAGTTGGACATGACTGAGCGACTTCACTTTCACTTTTAACTTTCATGCATTGGAGAAGAAATGGCAACCCACTCCAGTGTTCTTGCCTGGAGAATCCCAGGGACGGGGGAGCCTGGCGGGCTGCCGTCTATGGGGTCGCACAGAGTTGGACATGACTGAAGTGACTTAGCAGCAGCAGCAACTTTCCTTTAGCATGAATTTCACTGGTAAAATAATTGTACTTATTTATTTATGGTGGTGCTGAGTCTTTGTTGCCGTGCAGGCTTTCCTTTAGTTGGAGTGCTCGGGGCGACTCTGCGGTGGTCTGTGGGCTTCTCAGGCCGTGGTGTACGGGCTCTGGGGTGTTTGGGCTCCAATCGTAGCAGCAGGTGGGCTCAGTAGTTGCAGCTCCCAGGCTCTACAGCTCAGGCTCAATAGTCGGGGCTCATGGACTTGCTGCTCTGCAGCATCTGGGATCTTCCTGGATCAGGGAGGAAACCGTGACTCCTGCGTGGGCAGGCAGATTCTTTACCACCGAGCTACCAGGGAAGCCCGAATTTCACTGATCTTACGTGTGTAGTGTGACGAATCAGTAAATTCAGAATCCAGTCTTAGAACACTTCCATCACCCCAAAAGTTCCCTCTTGCCAATGTGCAACCCTTCCCTGCTTTTCTTCCAGTCAACTATTGGTCTTCTGTCTCTATAGTTTCCCTTTCTAGAAATTTCACATACATGGAATCATATAATATATAGACATATGTGTCTGGATTCTTCCACTGAAATTTTTTTAAGATCAATGTATTTTTCTTATATGATTTCAAAATCATAGCCATATTTTATTTTTATTTTTCTGTATGTCTTTTATTTCTCTCTTTTTTCTGTTGAAACATAGTTGACTCATAATGTTATGTTGGTTTCAGGTATATAGCATACTGACTCTGTTTTTGCAGATTATGCTCCGTGACGGGTTATTACAAGATAATGGGTAAACTTCCCTGTGTTATACAGTGTATCTCTGTTGCTTAACCTCTTAAGTGGTTTTAATGTTCATTCAAGTTGTTGCACATATTGGTAGTTAATTCCTTTTGTTGCTAGGTAGTGTTCTATTTATAGATATACCAAATTTTAGTTGTTCCTTCATTAGTGGATGGATTTGGCCATTATGAATGTCGCTGTGAACATATGTGTGCATATCTTTGTGTGGACATATATTTTCATTTCTTATGGGAAATGGAGTATAATTGCTAGGTCATTTGATAAATATTGAATATTTCAGGAAATTGCCAGGTGGTCTTTGAAAGTAACTGTACATTGTACATGCCCACCAGCAGTTTATGAAGGTTCCAGTTCCTTCACCTCCTCACTAACGTCTGGAATTTTTAGTCCTTTGATTCTAGCTATTCAACTGGGCTTCCTGGTAGCTCAGACGGTAAAGCGTCTGCCTCCAATGCGGGAGCCCCGGGTTCAATCCCTGGGTTGGGAAGATCTCCTGGAGAAGGAAAAGGCACCCCACTCCAGTATTCTGGCCTGAAGAATTCCATGGACTGTGTAGTCCATGGGGTCACAAAGAGTCAGACACGACTGAGTGACTTTCACTTTCATTCTACTAGGCATATAATAGTATCTTACTGTGGTTTTAATTTGATGACTAATGAGTAGAACAACTTTTCAAGTACTTATTTGCCATTTGTATACCTTCTTTGGTACAGTGTCTATTAAACTTTTTAATGGATTGACTTTTTATTATTTTTTTGACGGGACCTCACAACTTGTGGGATCTTAGTTCCCCAAACAGGAATAGAACCTGTACCCTCAGCACTGGAGTCTTAGCCACTGGAATGCCAGGGAAGTTTTAGTTTCTTATAAAGCATTCAGACTTCCCTTGTAGCTCAGCTGGTAAAGAATCCACCTGCCATGCAGGAGACCTGGGTTTGATCCCTGGTTAGGAAGATCCCCTGGAGAAGGGAAAGGCTACCCACTCCAGTATTCTGGCCTGGAGAATTCCATGGACTCTATAGTCCATGGGGTCACAAAGAGTCAGACATGACTGAGCGACTTTCACTTTCCCTATAAAGCATTCACTCCAAAATGACCAAGCAATTCCACTAGTAAATATTAACCCACAAGAAATGAAAACATATGTCCACTAAAATAGTCATACAGAGATCTTCATAACATATTGAATCCAGGTCTCCCACATTGCAGGCAGATACTTTACTATCTGAGCCACCAGGGAAGCCCAAATTGGTTGCTCATTCATGTCTGACTCTGTGAGACCCCATGGACTGTAGCCTGCCAGGCTCCTCTGTCTACGGGATTCACCAGGCAAGAATAGTGGAGTGGGTTGACCTTCCCTTCTCTAGGGGATCTTCCTGGCCCAGGGATGGAACTCAAGTCTCCTGCATGGCAGGCAGATTCTTTACTGTCTGAGCCCCCAGGGGAGCCCTATTTCTACTAGTGAAAATGTATAAACCACCTTCATTTCCAAGCCTAGGAGAATGGACTGTGATGTCTTCATACAACAGAATACTGCTCAATGACAGAAGTGAGCAAACTCCTGATGCATGAAACTGTATGCATCTCAAGAGCATTATGGTGAGTGACACAAGTGAGACGCAAAAGGAGACACACTGTTTATATGATGTTCTAGGATATGACAGACCAGTCGATGCCGGTAGAAACCACAGCAGTGGTTTTCTCTGGGGCAGAAAGCTTAATAGGAAGGACGTGAGTAAACTTCCTGTGGTGATGAAAATGCTGTTTTACTACAGAGGCAAAAGATCCATGGGTGTATCCAGTTGTCAAAACTCATCCAGTGGTATTCTGAGGATCTGTTCATTCCACTTCATGGGAATTTTATCTTAACCAAATAGAAGGAAAAGGAATAAAAACTAAATGAACAGACATAACACATTTTGATTGATGCTTTTGCACTGTGGTGGAGAAAACTCTTGAAAGTCCCTTGGACTGCAAGGAGATCCAACCAGTCCATCCTAAAGGAGATCAGTCCTGGGTGTTTATTGGAAGGACTGATGCTGAAGCTGAAACTCCAATACTTTGGCCACCTGATGTGAAGAGCTGACTCATTGGAAAAGACTCTGATGCTGGGAAAGCTTGAAGGTGGGAGGAGAAGGGGACGACAGAGGATGAGATGGTTGGATGGCATCACCGACACAATGGACATGAGTTTGAGTAAACTCCGGGAGTTGGTGAGGGACAGGGAGGCCTGGTGTGCTGCAGCCCATGGGGTTGCAAAGAGTCTGACACGACTGAGCAACTGAACAGAACGGAACACATTTAAAAAAAAAGAAGGGTTAAGTCTCAAATGTACAGTCCTTGGCAATTCCATCTTTGAGCTGCAAGGGGCACCAAAAATACTTTTCAAAAAGCAAGACCACTGAATTATACAATGATAATGGGAGGAATAAGAAGTTATTTTGGAAAAAAAAAATAGGGCTATGAGTAGTTTCTGAGAAAGGTTTATGAAGGTCAAAAGTCTCCAGTCAACCACGTTGTATTCACACTACTGACTTCAGACATGTAATAAAGTGAAGAGGGTGCCCACATTACTTATATTTATTATAGAATTACCCAACATGACAAATGTAAAATGGATGTATCTAAACTTTTTTTTTTGTCTTTAAGGCAGCATCGAGACTCCAAAGTAACTTAACCTTCAGGTGGACATCAAGGAGTCTCTTTCCAGGATGGCTTGGTATCAGATTGGATGCTGGGGGTGGGATCCCGTTTTTGGACTCTCCTCAGAGATCCAGAACTTTCGATCAAAGATCAGACCTACACGTGTCCAGAGAGAACAGGGACCACAGCCTTCCTGCCTGGGAGCAAGTGCTCTGGAAGCAGACAGACTGGCTGCTCAGTCATCCCCAGTCTGCCAGCTGTGGGCGTGGTTCCTGCTGACCCTGGCCCCGCTTTCCCCAGCCATCTTTGTTGCCCCTGTTCGCCAAGTTGTGTCCGACTTGAGACCCCATGAACGGCAGCACGCCAGGCTTCCCTGTCCCTCACCATCTCCTGGAGTTTGCCTAAGTTCATGTCCTGCCTAAGTTCATGTCCATTGAATCTGTGATGCCATCCAACCATCTCATCCTCTGTCATACCCTTCTCCTCCTGCCTTCAATCTTTGCCAGCATCAGGGTCTTTTCCAATGTGTTGGCTCTTTGCATCAAGTGGCCTAAGTATTGGAGCTTCAGCATCGGTCTTTCCAAAGAGTATTCAGGTTGATTTCCTTTAAGATTGACTGGTTTGATTTCCTTGCAGTCTAAGGGACTCTCAAGAGTCTTCTCCAGAAGGCGAGGGTGGGATGATTTCAGAGAAAAGCATCGAAACGTGTGTATTATCGTATGTGAAACAAATCGCCAGTCCAGGCTTGATGCATGAATCAGGGCGCTCAGGGCTGGTGCTCTGGGATGATCCTGAGGGATGGGAGGGGGAGGAAGGTGGGGGGCTCAGGATGGGGGACACATGTACCCCCATGGCTGATTCATGTCAATGTATGGCAAAAACCACTACAATATTGTAAAGTAATTAGCCTCCAATTAAAAAAAAAGTCTCCAACACCACAGTTCAAAAGCATCAGTTCTTCGGCGCTCAGCTTTCTTTATATTCCAACTCTCACATCCGTACGTGACTACTGGAAAGATCATAGCTTTGACTAGACGGACCTTTGTTGGCAAAGTAATGTTTTCACTCTTTAACACACTGTCTAGGTTGGTCATAGCTTTCTTGCCAAGAAGCAATCATCTTCTCATTTCATGGCTGCAGTCACCGTCCCCAGCCACCGACTTGTAGCCACCTCCACACCCTGAGAGCTGGGATTGCCTTCCCTGGAAGTAGGCAGATCTTGCAGGCACCCCTCAGGGGCTGTGGCTGGAACTGAGACGTTGAGTCTCAGCGCATACACACTCCACACTTGCAGTGATGTCCTCGTGTTACTCTTTCACAATCAAACTGAGCAAAGACCCCGCAGCCCTGGGAGGTTCACCCTGAGAAGTGCCCCTGGGCTGTGGCCAAAGATCAAGGAGGAAAAGCCTGCAGAAGGAGAGACGGCCTCTGGCTGCCAGGACAGCCTGGCGTGTCTGCTGGAAGGGGCGCTAGGAAAGCAGGACCCTCACCCTGGGCTTTGCGACTTCCGTGGCCCAGTGAGTGGTGTGTGTCCTGCCTGCATTTCAGAGAGGGGAGGAGAGTGACATAGGCTTGCTGTGTGCTAAGTTGCTCAGTTGTGTCCGACTCTTTGTGACCCCATGGACTGTAGCCCTCCAGGCTCCTCTGTCCTTGGGATTCTCCAGGCAAGAATACTGGAGTGGATTGCCATGTCCTGCAGGAGATCTTCCCAACCCAGGGATCGAACCCATATCTCTCATGTCTCCTGCATTGGCAGGTAGATTCTTTACCTGCTGAGCCATCAGGAAAGTTCCTGGTTCACATACTTTGTCTAATTAACCTTCAAAACAATCCGGGGAGATATGTGGGCTAATTCCCGCTCCATAGAGGAGGAGTCCAGAGTGATGGAGTGGCTGGTCCTGGATCATAGAGCCAGGCTCCACCCCGGCTGGGGAACCGTTTGGGCGTATGTCCTGGGGCTGCCCTGTGTTGTCCCAAGGCCCAGGGGAACCTGGCATGAGAAGGCTGTGGATCTAATGGGAGCTTCCTGAACTACTCCAGCGTGAACATCTTCCAGAAGGATTCTCCACTGGGCAATGAGGCAAGAAATTTATGGCTCTGCCTGATTAATGGGCCAGGCAGTTAAGAGTTCTCTGCCAAGCTGTGAGCATAATTTAAGGAACCAAGGCAGGAGGAAAAACCCATAACTCACATCCTTTAAGGGCTCTTAGAACAAGAGACACATTGGAACATTGAAAACATCTCTGCTCCTTGGGTCAAAAAAGACCAGTGTGTTTCTGGGTATTTCGGTCAAAGAACAGGGAGTCCAGATGAATGCACATGGCGGAACAAATGAGGAAAAATACTTCCAGGTCATAAATTTCTGCTTGATGTTTCCTTCGTTATTTTCTGACTGGCTTTGGTGTTTGTTCAACCACGTCCTCACTCTTCACGCCTCTCCCCACACCTTGTAAATGCCACCCTCTTAGCTGAGTGATTTTTCATTGACTAGAGTTGAAATGCTGCCAGGAAATTGGCTCTGGGGATCTTAGACATGCAGCGACAGGAGGCAGAGAGGAAGAGTCCCGGGATGGGAGTAATCTGAGTCTTGGGTCTCTTAAACTATGTGATTTTGGAGGAGGGCACTTCATCTCTCTGGACCTCAGTTTCCTTTTCTGTAAAGCAGAGAATTTGGACCCATCCCCCTCTTCAGTTTGAAAGTCCTGTGAATTCCTCCCAGGCCTGACAACCCACAGAATTTTCATCATTCAGCATCTGGAATAGTAACACTTGCCCTCTGCTAAAACCCTAGAGCATCTTATCTCTGTGTTAAAAAGTGACATGTATTACTTTTTATCTCAACTTCTAGTTATCTGTGGGTATTTTCTTTTCTTTTCCTCTCCCCACCTGGACTCAGAGTGCTTTGGGCAAGCTATGTTTTTCCTCCTTGAACCCCTCCCAGTCCCTGCGTGCCAACCTGTCGCCCAGTAACCCGCTGGTGTGAATGAAAAAGAATGAATGAGTGGAAATGGCCTCTACTCACTATTTGTCCTAAGATGGGATGACTTTGAAACTGACAGAACGCATCTCGGTTCTTGGTAGAGTGTGTAGGTTCCTCTGTTTCGACACAGAAAGAAGTCAGTGAGAGGCAGAGTGAAGGTAAGGAAAGAATTTATTCATATAGGATGCTTGTAAGAAATCCAAGCGGGCGGGCAAGGGAGTGCCATGCCCAGAACTTAGTGGGGCTACAGTTTTATTTGTTGTTGTTCCATCACTTGGTCGTGTCTGACTCTTTGAGACCCCATGGACTGCAGCACACCAGGCCTCCCTGTCCATCACCAACTCCCAGAGTTTATTCAAACTCATGTCCATCGAGTCGGTGATGCCATACTCTGTCCTCACTTCCTCAGTCTTTCCCAGCATCAGGGTCTTTTCCAATGAGTCAGTTCTTTTCATCAGGTGGCCAAAGTACTGGAGTTTCAGCTTCAGCACCAGCCTTTCCAATGACTATTCAGGACTGATTTCCTTTAGGATTGACTAGTTTGATCTCCTTGCTGTCCAAGGGACTCTTAAGAGTCTCCTCCAGCACACAGTTCAAAAGCATCAGTGCTTTATGGTCCAACTCTTACATCCTTACATGACTACAGGAAAAACCATAGCTTTGATGATATGGACCTTTGTTGGCAAAGTGATATCTCTGCTTTTTAATACAATGTCTAGGTTTGTCATAGCTTTTCTTCCAAGGAGCAAGCATCTTTTAATTTCATGGCTGCAGTCACCGTCTGCAGTGATTTTGGAGCCCAAGAAAAGAGTCTGTCCCTGTTTCCATTTTTCCCATCTATTTGCCATGAAGGGATGGGGCTTCCCAGGTGGCTCTAGTGGTAAAGAGCGTATCTGTTGGTGCAGGAACTGTAAGAGACGTGGGTTTGATCCCTGGATGGGGAAAATCCTCTGGAGGAGAGCATGGCAGCCCACTGCAGTGTTCTTGCCTGGATAATCCCATGGACAGAGGAGCCTGGAGGGCTGCCGTCCATGGGGTCGCAAAGAGGTGGACATGACTGAAGTGACAGAGCATAGTGGGACTAGATGTCATGATCTCAGTTTTTTTGGATGTTGAGTTTTAAGCCGGCTTTTTCACTCTCCTCTTTCACCTTCATCAAGAGGCTGTTTAGTTCCTCTTCACTTTCAGCCGTCCGTGTGGTGTCATCTGCGTATCTGAGGTTATTGATATTTCTCCTGGCACAGTTTTATAATCAAAGGAAAAGTGGGGGCAGGGGGAGAAGACCACCTTCCTTCTCATTCTTGAGTGGACGTCAAGCTTCCATCAGCAGCTCCTCCTCCACGTTGGGTGGGGGCATTTTCTTGTCCTTATGTGGTCAAAGTGGGCCTGTCATGATCCTACTCAAATCATCAACAGGGTGGTATATGGTAAAAATGGTAAGTCATCTCAGGTTTTAGTATAATGTCACCTTTTCCTTATATTTTTATTTTTAGTGTGTGCAGAGGAGCACGTCCTAGGAATCATTAACTCACAGAGCTCACTGGGCAGGACGCGGGGCTCATGCCACTGTTGTTTTATTGTTTGGGGGCATGTCCTGTGCTTCTGTTTCACGGTTTTGTTGCTAAGCAAAGCCTCCTTGGTTTTGTGGTTAAGCACACTGGCTTCCTTGAGTGATCATTAACTTACAGATCTCCCATACTTTTCTCTCCACTCATAATCCCCTAGGGGATGATTTAATCATCTACTTTGTCCCTTTAGCACTCTGTCCCTATCAACTTCATTTGCTTACAAAAAGTACATCCTTTCTGTTTGATAAATTTTAACATGTGTTTCAAAATTCAGTTAGAAGTACATTTTATTTTTGTAAGCTACCCATAGACAGAGGAGCCTGGAGGGCTATGGTCCATGGGGTCACAAAAAGTCAGACACAACTGAACACACACACACACACACACACACACACATGCTGTTATTTTAGAAGACTCTTATTAAAACGAGTCTTTCTGACACTACACTTTAAATCAAAGCACCAGGGTTTTCAAGTTTTCTGGAAGACATTGCTTCAGAGATTTCATCATGGCTGCTCTCTCTTCTCTGTCTCAAACTGATCACATGAATTATTTTTGAGCAATAATGCCCCTGTCCGTGTAGACATGATACACCCACGGGTGTTGGGCCCGAACAGGTTGGCTGGCGTTGCCAATGGAATATCAGGAAATGTGATGCAGGCAGAAGTCTTGCATGCTTCTCTCCTCCCTGGGGCTCCTGCTACTTATCAGGACAAGAACTAGGGGAAGAGACCAGAACCCACACGGCAGCCTAGATCCCCCTGACCTCGAGCAACTTGCAACACCATCTAAAAGTCAACAAGATACGGAGTGCTGGGGTTGGGTGTTGTGCAACAGTGTTGCAGCAATAGTTGACCTGGGTGACAGACTGAAGTCATAGTGGAGTAATCACAGTTCAGGCGTATAAAAAAAGGAGCTGTCTGGTCTCAGACACGTCCCTGTACCCCTGAGAACTTGAACTTTCTGTGAACTGTACCAAACTCAAGAACCTCATCATCTATTTTTAAAACAACACCTGCCAATTGCAACCTTGTGGTCTCAAGGATGTTTTCGCTTGTAACTATGTCTCCATCTTGGACCCCAACCAGTCCTTCCTGGTGGCTCCCATTATAACGCTTGATAAACAACTCATGTAGCTAACAATGGTCTTGCAGTCTTTGCCTTGCTTTCTCAATTTTGCAGTCCTGTGGATCACAATCCAGGTGCTTCTGGAATCTGTGTCTCCTGGCTGAAGTCCTAACAAACTCCAAATAAATGCCTCTTTATTCAGTCAGATCCCCATTGCTGAAATTTTGGTTAACAGCCAATACTTCTGATTGATTCAATGGACATGAATTTGAGCAAACTCTGGGAGATAGTGGAAGACAGAGGGCCCTGGTGTGCTGCAATCCATGCGGTTGCAGAGTCGGGCACAACTTAGCAACTGAATGACAATGATGGTTACAGTTCAGTCGCTCAGTCGTGTCCGACTCTTTGCGACCCCATGAATCGCAGCACACCAGGCCTCCCTGTCCATCACCAACTCCCGGAGTTCACTCAGACTCACGTTCATCGAGTCGGTCATGCCATCCAGCTGTCGCATCCTCTGTTGTCCCCTTCTCCTCCTGCCCCCAATCCCTCCCAGCATCAGAGTCTTTTCCAATGAGTCAACTCTCTGCATGAGGTGGCCAAAGTACTGGAGCTTCAGCTTTAGCATCATTCCTTCAAAGAAATCCCAGGGCTGATCTCCTTCAGAATGGACTGGTTGGATCTCCTTGCAGTCCAAGGGACTCTCAGGAGTCTTCAACACCACAGTTCAAAAGCATCAATTCTTCAGCGCTCAGCCTTCTTCACAGTCCAACTCTCACATCCATACATGACCATTGGAAAAACCACAGCCTTCACTAGACGGACCTTTGTTGGCAAAGTAATGTCTCTGCTTTTGAATATCCTATCTAGGTTGGTCATAACTTTACTTCCAAGGAGTAAGCGTCTTTTAATTTCATGGCTGCAGTCACCATCTGCAGTGATTTTGGAGCCCCCAAAAGTAAAGTCTGGCACTGTTTCCCCATCTATTTCCCATAGAGTGATGGGACCGGATGCCATGATCTTCGTTTACTTTCCCCCAAATTCTCCTTCATGCCTGTCTTTGTGCCTGTGGGGACAGACCAAGAAACCTTGCTTGGATGTCTGTTTTTGACAGCTATGGGTCCATCAAGCAGGAGTTTCAGGCATGCATTCTGAGAATTGAGTGTCTCTGATCCTCTGTCATTGTGTTCGTATTTAATTTGCTGTCCTGTACATTTGGAGTATAATTTCTGGGTCAGGAAGATCCCCTGGAGAAGGAAATGGCCACCCACTCAGTATTCTTGCCTAGAGAATTCCATAGAGGAGCCTGGCAGGCTACAGTCTGTGGAATTACAAGGAGCTGGACACAACTGAGCGACTAACACTCACACCATAAAGATACTTTATGTGATTCACTAACTTTTCTAAAAATTAATACTTGTATATAATTTATCACATTTTATGAAATCAGAAGTTCCCGGTTGCTCTTCCAGGTTTCTGCATCACATGGCAAGTGGGATCTTAGTTCCCTGGCTGGGGATCAAACCAGTGCCCCCTGCACTGGGAACTTGGAATCCTAACCACTCACTAGACTGCCAAGGAAGTCCCTGCTCTTTCTTATTAGATGAATAGCTGAAATAAACATTTTAAATAGGATTAAAAAATTAAACATGACTTAAAATAAGGGTATTGTTATGACTGAAATGAAGTGAAATCACATTACATACAATTAACCAATTTAAAGAAGGGCATTAGTCTAATTTTTTTTTTAACATCCCCTCCTTTCACGAACAGAAACCTTTGTTTCTCTCCCCACTATTAGCTGTGTGATTTGATGAGGTTAAAACCCATCCCCAGCTCCAGGAAAGGATCCCCATCAGTGCTCCCATTTCATTTAGTTTATGTTTTCCAATTTCTCCATCTCTTTTTCTTCTTCTTCTTCTTTTTTTTTTTTTTTGGATGTTCTTTCTCAAGACTTGATCAAGCATAGTAAGAAAAAGCTTTTGTATACCTATATATAAATAATATGTATAATATATATTTTAGAAAGCTTATGAATTTTTGCCTAAAACATTTATGACATTTGGAGTCCGCTTATTTGACTTAGTATGACTAGAATGCTGTATTTCTAATTAAGAAACATAGATATGCGACAAGCAACAAAAGTTTACTGTATAGCACAGGGAACTATAGTCAATGTCTTGTAATAACCTATCGTGGAAATATCTGAGAAATACTATAAATGCACACGTATGACTGAATCGCCTTGCACACCTGAGACACTGTATGTTAACTGCGGTCCAGGGGTCACAGAGGGTCGGACATGGCTGAAGTGGCCTGTGTGTGCTGTGTGCTCAGTCGATCTGCAACCCCACGGACCGCAGCCCACCAGGCTCCCCTGTCCATGGAATTCTCCAGGCAAGAAGACTGCAGTGAGTCGCCATGCCCTTCTCCAGGAAGTGATCTAGCATGCACGGAAGCCAAGAAGTCAGAGGAGAGCTACCCTAGTGTCAGCCTATCTACATTCCCTACCACACATCAGTGCTCAGCCTCATGGGAATAAGAGAAAGCTGCAGACGGGGCCCTGGGCAACCCGCCTCTCTGCAGACAAGGCTCTGAGCGGGTCTGCCCTGTGGGACTGGCCATCTCGGGCCTGCTTTGCGGGCACTCTGCCTTCTCAGTGCTGGGCCTCCCAGACCACCTGCGCCCCACTGGAGCCCCACAGCGCCCTGAGAACCGCAGGTGGTGTCATCTGCTCTGAGAAGCTACATATTCACTGGAGAGACTGTGTAGGTATGAGCAGGCCTCTGCCGCGAGGAGCCCGCCACAGCCAGGACGTGGTCAGTCACTGCCAGCCTTCCCTGAGTCTGGCCCTGACTTCCCGCTCAGGACCCACTGGGGAAAGCTGGCTGTGAGCTCGCTCCTCACCAACCACACAGGATGCCTGCTCCCCGTCAGCTGCCTCCCATCACGGCCACCTAAGCCGCCCCTCTCTCTCACTCTAACACCTTCCCACTTCCTGCTTTGCTGCCTTTAGAGTCTCTGCCATAGGCAAGTTTATGGGTTGAGTTCTGTCTCCCCAAAATTATGATATATATGTGTGTGTGTCTGTGGGTATATATATATATATATATAAAATAAAAACTATATATATATAATATAGAAATTCATATATAATTTTGGCCGTACTACATGGCTTGCAGGATCTTAGTTCCCTGACCAGGAATTGAACCCGGGCCCTCGGTAGTAAAAGTGCACAATCTTAACCACTGGTTTGCCAGGGATTCCCAGAAATTTGTATGTCGAAGCCCTGATCCTCAGTAGTTCAGAATGTGACCTTATTTGGAGACAAAATCACTGCAGATGTAACGAGTTAAGAGGACATGTCAGACGGGGATAGAGTGGCTTCCTAGCCCCACGCGCCTGGTGTTGGACACGGCTCTGTGCCGAGATCCAGCGACACCTTTACAAGTCAAGGGACACCACAGGTTGCCACCAGCAGCGAGGAGGGATGTCTGGATCCTTCTCCCCAGCACCCACAGAGGGAACACAGCTGTCTGATCCCAACATCTCTAGGACTGTGAGAAGACACGTGTCTGCTGTTTAAGGCCCTGTACCTTGTTAGGAGAGCCCTAGCAAACAAATACAGCAGGGGACGGTGACTGACTCCCTTGCCACAGCAAGTCTGAAAACCCCCGAGCCTTGGCCTGATGTCACTGGCTGGTCTTCAACTATTTCCACAGCACGTGGCCCTGCTGTGGGAAGGACAGGCCTTCCTAGGGAGTGGCAGTACCCCAGGCGGCCAGGACTCAATGGGTGGGAAAGTTAAAGTGTGAGTCACTCAGTCCTGCCAAGCTTCGCAATGCCGTGGACTGCAGCCCACCAGGCTCCTCTGTTCATAGGATTCTCCAGGCAAGAATACTGGAGTGGGTTGTCATGCCTTTCTCCAGGGGATTCTCCCGACCCAAAGATGGAACCCGGGTCTCCTACATTGCAGGCAGATTTTTTTTTTTTTTTTTTTTTTACCATCTGAGCCACCAGGGAAGTCTGCTGGAAGCCTTTTCTCAGGCTACGGGGTACTGGGTCTTGACACAGACCGAACTGAGAAGTTCCCGCAGCCTCTGGACCGCCATCAGGACTCCTGCTCCATCACTGCTGTGTCTGGTTACTAAAGAGCTTCCCACAAGGCAATGCGAGGCCCGGCCCGGCTCAGGGCGCTGGTGGGCTGGCCGCCGCCACCCCCTCCCGTGGCTGCAGCCCGACCCCAGGCGCTCACAAGACAGCTATGGCCCTGGCAGTCCGCGATGCTGTTTCATTCCCATTTTGTCAAGTACGCGGGGCTCCTTCAGAGGCGTCAGTTCGGCGTTCCCTGAGCTTAGGGAACAAGGGTCTCGCCTCCCAGGGCAGGCGGAGGCTGACTGGAAACAAGTTATTTTGAGACGGGCACAGGCTGTACAGATAACAGCGTGTTTTCCTGCTGAAGTCGTCGTGTGAGAAATGTTGGGGTAGGGGGGAGAGGCACGCGGATGAGTCTAAAAATAGAAGGCTGTAATTAGCCGAGCGCGGACTCCTTCTGGAAGGCGTCGATTGCTACGGCAACCACACACCCGGTTTCTCCAGGACAGCTTTCATTCTGTGAAATCTGATTCTTTTCAGTCAAGGTGATCTGTTACGCGTCTGAACGCAACTAATGTTACAGAATCATAGGCCCCTTACACGTACATTAACGCACAAATCCAAACTAACGCTTGGGCATGTCCGCACTCATTTTCTTTTTTTCTTTCTGTTATGGAAATACAGGTATCAAGGCTGTGGGCTTTTCCTTCAGGTTAAGGACAGGTTATGAAGATAATACAGGAGGGTGTGGGTCAGACATGGGGCTGCTGAAAGGGTGTGAAGGGGGGAGTTAGGCTTAAACTTATTGGTTGAAGAGCAGGACATTTTTTACTGGCTGGAAACTCCAAGGGCCAGTTCTCAAGTCTTTATTCTGTATGTTGTGTCTCATGGAATTCCAGAGTGGTTCTGCAGGGGACATGCGTGAGCTGCTCAGGCTGTGATTATAGCATGTATGTCATCATGCTTACCCACAAAGTGATGGGTGTGTGATGAATGGGATTTGCACAAATGCACCTTGCAAAGCCTCGAGCCCAGAGCTTGGGGCCAGAGAGACCAGAGCCCCTTGGGTGGCAGCAGCATGTGTGGGATCCCTTTACAGGCAGGACAGGAAACCGTTTGCTGCCTCAGTTCTCAGAGGACGTGCGGGCTGTGTTGACTGGTGGATGGAGGGGGTTAGGGGCAGCAGGCATCAGGAGGGGAGGACCCCGAGGGAAGGGATGGTCATGGTAGCACCGGAAACCTCCGTATTGGAAACTTGGGTGTTTGCTGCTATTTGTATTTTCAATAAGGATTCCCCTTGTTTTTCTGCAGTGTTAGTTATATTAACATTCTTTTGCAAGTATCAGCTAATTTTGGTTATCTTCAGGGAATAAGAGCAAAGAGACTTTGCTCTAGGACTGGAATTTTGATGGGCACCAAAGAAATCAGAGTTAAAAAAAAACAAACCACCACTCCCAGGGGGCAGTTCACCTTGGAAGGCAGAGTCTGGGAGACCTGGAGCGGAGTTGGAAAATGCCCCTCCTTCTATGAGGGACTCCTCGCAAGTGCCTCTCTGCTGGAGGGGACTTTCGAGGGGTTTGCACTTGGAACTTAGGAGGACGCTGTTCTGTGTTCTGACCGTGTGCTGCCCTAGGAGGTGGCGTCTCAACACACTTGCCTCCAGCACTGCTTCTGGTTTGTAAAACAGTAAAACCATTTTTCGACATGTGCTTTGTGGACTAGAAATATTACAGTTGCCATTTTGGAAAATATTCACCTACCATACAGTATAGCACAGTTTTGTTTTTTTTTTTCTTTCCAAACAAGAAATTTGTTCTCTGAGAGACTGGCACCAGCTCCACGCCTCATGCTGTGTACTGTACACCCGAATAGGTCTTCTGTTTCCTTGTGTGCACGAACCATGGTGTCATGAGCCTTTTCAAAAAATTTATTTGGTTGCACTGGGTATTAATTGCAGTATGTAAATTTATGTGGCATGTGGGCTCTTAATTCCCTGATAGGATCGAACAGCTCCCTGCACTGGGAGTGCGGTGTCTTAGCCACTGGACCACCAGGGAAGTTCTCATGAGTCTTTGAGATCTTTTCCCTCATGCTATTCCTGATCCTTGTTTTTCTTCCTTTTTTCATTTTATGTCATCTTTTTTGCTTACGCTTAGAAAAACTGTTTTTAAAATAATCTTTTTCCTTCAAAGGACACATCCAGAAACTGTTATACTTCCTAAAAGTCTTTCAGTAATTTAACCAGCTGAGTAAATATAAGGTGTTTTGTTACATGTTTGTTTCATGAGAAGGCTGATGTTAGGACAATGGCCATACAAACTGCTACCACACTCTGTCATCACCCCAGACCCCAGCTTGTCCTTATTTCAAAGACTCTTTTAAAAACAGATAATTTTAGGCAACCTAATTACAATATGACATATAACATTTGGGCCAGTTGACCCAGATCAACATTAAATGGAAACTTCCAATTATTTAGGCAAAAAGCAAGCCTAATAAATTACACGTGGATTTCACAAGAGGTACAATATTAAAAGCATCATGCCATAGCAGGCAGGGGGCTGCCTGCAAGGTGGAGCGCTCCTGTGCAATTATGTTTTGTAGTGCCCCTGAGGTCACCCCAAGAAGCCCTACTTCTTGGAGCCCCAATGCCAGTCAGCCTTTGTGAGACCTCAGTGGTCCCTCTGAACATAGGTCCTGAACACAGACTGGATCACAGACCGTGTTTGGTGCTTAAGGGAGCCTCAGCCTGATCAATGGCCCGTGAAGCCCTCTGCCATGCAGGACGTCCAAGTGTGTTTTCCACTCCCGGCTGCCTTGTGCCGGGATACATGTCATGCACTGATCAACTATGGGGCACCACTCTCATCAGTCATCTTTGGTCCAGTTTCCTGGCAGACAGCAGTATCCCAGTTCGTGCAGAGGTGCAGGCTAACTGGGAGGCAAAACAATAGGTGACTGGAAACTATGAATTGGAATCTCCACCCTGCCTCTTCTGCTCCCTGGCTGTGTGACTGTCCTGTGTATCAGTCGGCTCAGGCTGACGTAACAGAAAGAGTATCAGTACCACAGACTGGGAGGCTTGTACCACAGACTGGGAGGCTTAAACAACAGATGTTATTTTCTTACAGCCCTGGAGGCTAGAAGTCTTAGACAGCTGGGTCAGCAGGGTAGTTTCCTCTGAGGGTTCTCTCCTGGGTGTGCAGCTGTAAAAGGCCAATGAGTTTTGGGTGCACTGGCCCTGCATAGTTAGAAGTGATGGCGTCTTTACTGGGGGATGGACAAGGTCACTGGTGACTAGCTCTCCCTTCTCTGAATCATGACAGATTCTGAGCAATGTTACTCCTGCAGCAAGCATTTGCCTGGGGGTGGGGGTGGGAGTACGGGTGGTGGGTTAGGGTTGGGGGAGTGGGGGGAACGATGACATTTAGTTTCCTTTGGACCACTTGCTACATTTTGATGATAACATTTCTCAAAACGTATGGAGGTGCTGTTCTTGCTTTCTGAATCTCTTTTATTTCTAGAAGAGTGAGGAAGGAAGGTCGAATCTCTTATTCTGTGCCCCTGCAACTTCCACACTCCCATCCTGGGCTGAAATCAGAGCAGATGAAGAGATAGGAGTCAAGAGCATGTCCAAACAGAGTAATTCTTCCCAATAATAATGTTGACGGCTTATGTCATCTTAGGGTTCTTAAGTCGCTTCTTTGGAGTCAACACCATTGATTTATCAACTTGTTTTCCTTGACTTTATGGCTTTCACATTATTTTCTGAATATGGCTTTGCTTTGCTCCCTGGAATGGGAAACAAAGGTTTCTGATGAATCCTGGGACAGGCCAGATCTTACTCTACAATGATGTAGCTGCTCACAGGCAAGTCTGGCCAGTAGTATTGGGGTTTCCCTTCATACCCGTGGAATATGGCCTCAGATGGCCGTGAGCATTCTGTAGGCTCGTATGGGCTCAGAATCCCACAAAGGCAAGAGATGCACCCCTCTACAGCTCCGGGAGTCTTAAGTGGAGATGGAGAAACCCGGTCTTACAACTTCCCCAGAGATTTTCACCAAATGGAAACACCTGTCTTGGACTCTCTCCAGAGTTCCTGGTGGGTGGGTGACAGAGGGAGGAGGCTTCCCCTTGGTTGTGTCCTGTCTTCCCTCTCCCTCGGAACCCAGTTTTTAAATTTACCTCGTCTCCTATCAGAAAAGTAGGCACTTAGTGTATTTCACCTATTAAAGAACCTAAAGCGGACTTCATAATCTTAGAGTTGCTAATGGTGGAACTGTAGGCATTGCCACAGAATATTTTAAATGATGGTGGGGGGTGCCTCTTGAGTTGCCCGCAGGTGGCGGAAGCCGATTGTTTGGGCCTTACCAAGCTTATCACATGGGGCCAGAGACCAATGTTCATTTGCTGTGAATGGATTTCAGTTGGGACAATGCTTCTAGCTCCTTAGGAGTTCCCTCAGAGAAGTGTCTGAGGGAACTCATTTTTAACTCTTGCCCAGCTCTGTGGTTAAGAAGTGGCCCCTGGGAGCCAGCGCCTTATTACAGCTGGAAGCCACGGTGGGCCTCCTCCTCTGTCCAGGCCCCGGCACGAGCAAGAACCTCCGGAGGTTGGAAGGCTGGGGTCCACAAGCGGCTCCAAGGCCATAAGCCTGCGAGGAGCTCTGGTGGGTACTGCCCACAGGCGGTCTCCTGGGTACCCGAGCTGGGTTCGGCCGCAGGCACACCTGGAACTCGGGACAAGTGCCTGGGGGCACTGGGCCGAGCCCTGCCCCCTCAGACCTCGGGGCCCAGGTGCCGGCCTGCAGCTGGTCACTCACAAGCGGCAGCCGCCAACTGACTGGAGACGCCACGCGGCCGGGCTGCAGAGCCTGGCTTTGTGCAACCTGGGGCATGTTCCTCAAGCCCGTCTGACGCTCTTCCCTCATCTCTAAGCTGGGGACGAAGCCCGCCCTGGTAAGGGCAGGTGAGACGACCTGGGCGAGAGGCTGGCGCCTTTGCGGGGTTCGCACACACCAGCTGCTCTCGCCACATCTCAGGCGGGGTCGACCCCAGCTTTTCTGCTGGAACGTTCTCCCGTGCCTTAAAAAGTTTTTGGTAGGCGGCGTGCAGGTGGTGACAGAGCGCTTTTAAAGTCGGGAAAGCGCGGGCCCCCACAGACGTCCGTTAAGCCCTTCCCCACTTCCAGCCCGGCGAGAGCAGGTCAACGGCCTGGGGGCCACCAGAGTCGACACCAGGGGGCGTGCGGCCCCGGTGGAACGCGGCTGTCCTGGTGAGAAGGGGCGAGCGGACAGTAAACCCCTCGGAATCTCCCGCCCTCGGCGCTGTCGTGGTGGGGTCCCCTGCCCGCTACGTCGGAGCCCCTGCGCTTCGGAGCCTCAATTCCGGGGCGCGGCCCCAGGTGGAGACGGACGGAAGTAGGGATAGGAGGTCCGCGTGGTTCTCGCGAGAACATCCTCCGCAGGGTCGTGCCGGCGGCCTCTCCCCACGGTGGGCGGGGCTGCGAGGCGGAAGGCGGAAGAGCTGGGCGCCCGCTGGCGATCACGTGACCGCAAGACCATCCTCCCCAGGGTCGCGCCGGCGGCCTCTCCCCATGGTGGGCGGGGCCGCGAAGCGGAAGGCGGAAGAGCTGGGCGCCCGCTGGCGAACACGTGACCTCAAGCCTGCAGCGAGGATTGGCCGGACGCTTCCGGGCCACGCCCCGAGGGCCCTCCCGCCCCCTCTCCCAGAGGCGGAGCTGCGGGTGGCGTGGTAATATCCTCAGGAGCACTCGGGTGGGGCCGTTTGAGTTTCTCGGTGTCTTGTGAAGCTGCGATCCGCGGTGCATGGTCTCGGGTGGCCGGGTACCTTAACTGTGCAGAGCTTGGCGTCTTGCAGGGCAGCTCTTTCCGAAATAGAACTTTCTGCAGAATGCTTCAGGGCTGCGCTAGGAGAAAGCCAGCCCTCCACGCGGCGTCGTATCCTCGCTGTCCCTCCACCCAGGTCGTGGCGCCTGACTCTGGATCTCAGTGACGTGAGGGCAGCCCCCCAGGAAAATCCTTGCCGAGGTCATCTTCCCCTCCGTGCAGTATCCGAGCCCAGTCCCAACTTGCTTTTCACTCCCTTTCGCCTTGGGAAACGCAAAATCGGACCTCAAGACACCCTCCCTTCGACTTTGGCTCCTGGGTTTCCTAAGGGGCATCTGCAGTGAGACCGGTACTGTGACTGATTGTTGCAGGCGTTATTTCTTCTGGCAGAAGGTGGCAGGTGGCTGCTGGCCTTCATTCCTGTGTCTGGCAAATCACAGGTGTGATTTCTGAGTGAATCTACGGTGGAGCCTACTGACATTTTTGTTCAGCCGCTTAGTCTTTTCTGACTCTTCACCATTCCACGGACTGCAGTGTGTCAGGTTTCCCTGTCCTTCACTATCTCTGGAGTGTGCTCAGTTCAGTTCAGTCGCTCAGTCGTGTCCGACTCTGCGACCCCATGAACTGCAGCACGCTACGCCTCCCTGCCCATCACCAACTCCCGGAGTTCACCCAAACCCAAGTTTATCTAGTCGATGATGCCATCGAACCATCTCATCCTCTGTCATCCTCTTCTGCCCTCAGTCTTTCCCAGCATCAGGGTCTTGTCCAATGAGTCAGCTCTTCGGTGGCCAAAGTATGGGAGCTTCAGCTTCAACATCAGTCCTTCCAGTGAACACCCAGGACTGATCTTTAGGATGGACTGGTTGGATCTCCTTGCTGTCCAAGGGGCTCTTAAGAGTCTCCTCCAACACCACAGTTCAAAAGCATCAATTCTTCGGCACTCAGCTTACTTTATAGTCCAACTCTAACATCCATACGTGACCACTGGAAAAACCATAGCCTTGACTAGACAGACCTTTTCAGGTCATCATCAGGGTCTTTTCCAATGAATTGGCTCTTTGCATCAGGTTGCCAAAGTATTCCAGCTTCAGCATCAGTCCTTCCAATGAATAGTCAGGATTGGTTTCCTTTAGGATTGACTGGTTTGATCTCCTTGCAGTCCATGGGACTCAAGAGTGCTCCAGCACCACTTTTCAAAAGCATCAGTTCTTCAGTGCCGAACTTCAGCATCCAACTCGTACATCTGTACATGACTACTGGCAAAACCATTGCTTTGATTATACGAACCTTTGTCAGCAAAGTGATGTCTCTGCTTTTTAATACACTGTCTAGGTTTGTCATAGCTTTCCTTCCAAAGAGCAAGCATTTTTAAATTTCATGGCTGCAGTCACCATCTGCAGTGATTTTGGAGCCCAAGAAAATAAAATCTGTCACCGTTTCCACTTTCTCCCCTTCTATTTTGCCATGAAGTGAGAGGATTCCCATGAGCTCTGCTTTAATGACCTCCGAGTCTCCTTCCTCCACATCCTCCTCCAGGTCTATTCTGCTGTGCCAGGCCTGGTATAAGCTCCCACTCAGGAGACCTGCTGAAAAAGGGAACCCTGCCCAGTGGGACTCACAAGTCAGAAGGGGAGAGAGAACTGGCCGTTTAACAGTTATAGTATAATATGCCACAGCCAAGTAGCCCAGGTTAGGCTTTTATTTGTTAAGTACAATGACCTTATGAGTTAGCTGTTACCTTCATGTCACTCAGGAGGACTCTGAGACTCAAGAATGAGACCTTGTGAAACCGCTCACGATTTCCTTCCACTCCTCCTCTGGCAGGGCCAGAAGAGAGCTCCATGGAGGAGGAGGAGAAGGTGAAGGAGACAGAGAAATTCTAGAGCCTTTGCAATGTAAAACACTGTTGCATCTTCAAAGATTGCTGCAAGATTCTGCCTTATTTTTCAAGACTTCGGGGGTTGTTTTATATTTTGTTATTTTATTTTTGCGTTAATCCTCAGAAGAAGACTTCAAGGCACTGCAGTTATATTCTAGCTATCTAAACTGACCAGACTGCAAAAACACATTTAAAATTGACCTCAAAGCATTTGACCAGAGTTTGTTTCCTTCCCAAAGTGAAGTACAATTGCGTCGGTCTGGAAGGAAACTGAGCAATGATTCCGTCCTTCTCTGGTTGTGGTCCAGGCCCCACCTGCATCACTCGGTCAGTCACTGTGCCACAGGAGGACTCTCTGGGGATGGAGTTTGGAAATCTGCGGTTTTAATGAGCTCTCAGCAGCTGCAGGGCACCGAAAAATTTGAGAACCACTTCTCTATTTTTAATACATGGTTTAGGACATGTATTCTTCCGGTGGAAGGAAGCCTGTGACTATATTCAAGAGCTAGAGCTTGGGGCTGACTTCACTGCTTTCAGTCTGCAAGGCCACGCCAGCCTTGCTCAAATAGCCTCATGTTTCCACTGTAGTTCTTTAATAGCAAATAGAAAGCAGAGTCAACTCCCAGAAGAAGAGAACGATGAACTAATGTCTGTGTTTAAAAAATCTATGTCCAAATGAAAAATCTAGATACCATTTCTGGTGTATTCCTTTATTGATTCACATGTTTTCTCTCCCTCTCTTTCTTGCCTCTTTTCCCTACCCTTTTGCTATTGCCTTCACCTTTTTGTCTAGTCCCTGGTTGACCAGAACTCTCACTTTGGAAACAGACTGGTATTCAACAAAAGACTGACTTGATTTCAGTGGGAACACTGGCCACTTGGAGAAGCAGAGCACTGGATTTCCTCCCAGCAAGATCTTTTAAGGGTATGACCTGAATCAAATCCCTTATGATTATACAGTGGAAGTGAGGAATAGATTTAAGGGCCTAGATCTGATAGATAGAGTGCCTGATGAACTATGGAATGAGGTTCATGACATTGTACAGGAGACAGGGATCATCCCCATGGAAAAGAAATGCAAAAAACCAAAATGGCTGTCTGGGGAGGCCTTACAAATAGCTGTGGAAAGAAGAAAGGCAAAAAGCAAAGGAGAAAAGAAAAGAAAGAAGCATCTGAATGCGGAGTTCCAAAGAATAGCAAGAAGAGATAAGAAAGCCTTCTTCAGTGATCAATGCAAAGAAATAGAGGAAAAAGAGGTGGCAAGAAGACACAGAAGAACTGTACAAAAAAGACCCTTCACAACCCAGATAATCATGATGATGTGATCACTAATCTAGAGCCAGACATCTTGAAAAGTGAAGTCAAGTGGGCCATAGAAAGCATCACTACGAACAAAGCTAGTGGAGGTGATGGAATTCCAGTTGAGCTGTTTCAAATCCTGAAAAATGATGCTGTGAAAGTGCTGCACTCAATATGCCAGCAAGTTTGGAAAACTCAGCAGTGGCCACAGACTGGAAAGGTCAGTTTTCATTCCAATCCCAAAGAAAGGCAATACCAAAGAATGCTCAAACTACCACACAATTGCACTCATGTCACATGCTAGTAAAGTAATGCTCAAAATTCTCCAAGCCAGGCTTCAGCAATACGTGAACCAGGAACTCCCTGATGTTCAAGCTCGTTTTAGAAAAGACAGAGGAACCAGAGATCATATTGCCAACATCCGCTGGATCATGGAAAAAGCAAGAGAGTTCCAGAAAAACATCTATTTCTCCTTGATTGACTATGCCAAAGCCTTTGACTGTGTGGATCACAATAAACTGTGGAAAATTCTGAAAGAGATGGAAATACCAGACCACCTAACCTGCCTCTTGAGAAATCCGTATGCAGGTCAGGAAGCAACAGTTAGAACTGGACATGGAACAACAGACTGGTTCCAAATAGGAAAAGGAGTACGTCAAGGCTGTATATTGTCACCCTGCTTATTTAACTTATATGCAGAGTGCATCATGAGTAACGCCAGACTGGAAGAAACACAAGCTGGAATCAAGATTGCTGGGAGAAATATCAATAACCTCAGATATGCAGATGACACCACCCTTATGGCAGAAAGTGAAGAGGGACTAAAAAGCCTCTTGATGAAAGTGAAAGAGGAGAGTGAAAAAGTTGGCTTAAAGCTCAACATTCAGAAAACGAAGATCATGGCATCCGGTCCCATCACTTCATGGGAAATAGATGGGAAAACAGTGGAAACAGTGTCAGACTTTATTGTTTTGGGCTCCGAAATCACTGCAGATGGTGACTGCAGCCATGAAATTAAAAGACGCTTACTCCTTGGAAGAAAAGTTATGACCAACCTAGATAGCATATTCAAAAGCAGAGACATTACTTTGCCGACTAAGGTCCGTCTAGTCAAAGCTATGATTTTTCCTGTGGTCATGTATGGATGTGAGAGTTGGACTGTGAAGAAGGCTGAGCGCCGAAGAATTGATGCTTTTGAACTGTGGTGTTGGAGAAGACTCTTGAGAGTCCCTTGGACTGCAAGGAGATCCAACCAGTCCATTCTGAAGGAGATCAACCCTGGGATTTCTTTGCAAGGAATGATGCTGAAGCTGAAACTGCAGTACTTTGGCCACCTCATGTGAAGAGTTGACTCATTGGAAAAGACTCTGATGCTGGGAGGGATTGGGGGCAGGAGGAGAAGGGGACGACCCAGGATGAGATGGCTGGATGGCATCACGGACTCGATGGACATGAGTCTGAGCAAACTCCGGGAGATGGTGATGGACAGGGAGGCCTGGTGTGCTGTGATTCATGGGGTCCCAAAGAGTTGGACGCAACTGAGCGACTGAACTGAACTGAACTGGGGCCTGACGACCCTGCTTCACACCTCAGCATGTGGCCAAAACCCGTGTTTTTTCACTGTGGTGAAGAGCTGATCACCATACAGACTGCTGCTATCAAGACACTCTGTCGTCTCTTTGATATAACAGATCAATAGAAGGAACTTATATCCATTAAAGCTTGAGATCACATTATCCACAGTATCATCGTTACATAGACATTTGAAAGTCAGGAGGGACTGAGGAGCTGCATCCTCAGCAAAGCCACCCTTGCTCTCCTTTCCCTCTTTTTGGATGTGGTCCATTTTCCTTCTACAGCTCTCAGTTCAGTTGCTCAGTCGTGTCCGACTCTTTACGACTCCATGAATCACAGCACGCCAGGCCTCCCTGTCCATCACCAACTCCTGGAGTTCACTCAGACTCGCGTCCATCGAGTCAGTGATGCTATCCAGCCATCTCATCCTCGGTTGTCCCCTTCTTCTCCTGCCCCCAATCCCTCCCAGCATCAGAGTCTTTTCCAATGAGTCAACTCTTCACATGAGGTGGCTAAAGTACTGGAGCTTAGGCTTTAGCATCATTCCTTCCAAAGAAATGCCAGAGTTGGTCTCCTTCAGAATGGACTGGTTGGATCTCCTTGCAGTCCAAGGGACTCTCAAGAGTCTTCTCCAACACCACAGTTCAAAAGCATCAGTTCTTCAGTGCTCAGCCTTCTTCACAGTCCAACTCTTACATCCATACATGACTACTGGGAAAACCATAGCCTTGACTAGACGGACCTTAGTTGGCAAAGTAATGTCTCTGCTTTTGAATATACTATCTAGGTTGGTCATAACTTTTCTTCCAAGGAGTAAGCGTCTTTTAATTTCGTGGCTGCAATCACCATCTGCAGTGATTTTGGAGCCTCCAAAAATAAAGTCTGACATTGTTTCCACTGTTTCCCCATCTATTTCCCATGAAGTGATGGGACTGGATGCCATGATCTTCGTTTTCTGAATGTTGAGCTTTAAGCCAACTTTTTCACTCTCCTCTTTCACTTTCATCAAGAGGCTTTTTAGCTTCTCTTCACTTTCTGCCATAAGGGTGGTGTCATCTGCATATCTGAGGTTATTGATATTTCTCCCAGCAATCTTGATTCCAGCCTGTGTTTCTTCCAGTCCAGCGTTTCTCATGATGTATATAAGTTAAAGAAGCAGGGTGACAATATGCAGCCTTGACGTACTCCATTTCCTATTTGGAAACAGTCTGTTGTTCCATGTCCAGTTCTAACTGTTGCTTCCTGACCTGCATACAGATTTCTCAAGAGGCAGGTCAGGTGGTCTGGTATTCCCATCTCTTTCAGAATTTTCCATAGCTTATTGTGATCCACACAGTCAAAGGCTTTGGCATAGTCAATCAAGGAGAAATAGATGTTTTTCTGGAACTCTCTTGCTTTTTCCATGATCCGGCGGATGTTGGCAATTTGATCTCTGGTTCCTCTGCCTTTTCTAAAACCAGCTTGAACATCAGGAAGTTCACGGTTCACGTAGTGTTGAAGCCTGGCTTGGAGAATTTTGAGCATTACTTTACTAGCGTGTGAGATGAGTGCAATTGCGTGGTAGTTTGAGCATTCTTTGGCATTGCCTTTCTTTGGGATTGGAATGAAAACTGACCTTTTCCAGTCCTCTGGCTACTGCTGAGTTTTCCAGATTTATTGGCATATTGAGTGCAGCACTTTCACAGCATCATCTTTCAGGATTTGAAATAGCTCCACTGGAATTCCATCACCTCCACTAGCTTTGTTCATAGTGATGCTTTCTAAGGCCCACTTGACTTCACATTCCAGGATGTCTGGCTCTAGATTAGTGATCACACCATCGTGATTATCCGGGTCATGAAGATCTTTTTTGTACAGTTCTTCCGTGTATTCTTGCCACCTCTTCTTAATATCTTCTGCTTCTGTTAGGTCCATACCATTTCTGTCCTTTATCGAGCCCATCTTTGCATGAAATGTTCCCTTGGTATCTCTAATTTTCTTGAAGAGATCTCTAGTCTTTCCCATTCTGTTCTTTTCCTCTATTTCTTTGCATTGATCGCTGAAGAAGGCTTTCTTATCTCTTCTTGCTATTCTTTGGAACTCTGCATTCAGATGCTTCTATCTTTCCTTTTTTCCTTTGCTTTTCACTTCTTTTCTTTCACAGCTATTTGTAAGGCCTCCCCAGACAGCCATTTTGGTTTTTTGCATTTCTTTTCCATGGGGATGGTCTTGATCCCTGTCTCCTGCACAATGTCTTGAACTTCATTCCATAGTTCATCAGGCACTCTATCTATCAGATCTAGGGCCTTAAATCTATTTCTCACTTCCACTATATAATCATAAGGGATTTGATTTAGGTCATACTTGAATGGTCTAGTGGTTTTCCCTACTTTCTTCAATTTAAGTCTGAATTTGGTAATAAGGAGTTCATGATCTGAGCCACAGTCAGCTCCTGGTCTTGTTTTTGTTGACTGTATAGAGCTTCTCCATCTTTGGCTGCATAGAATATAATCAGTCTGATTTTGGTGTTGACCATCTGGTGATGTCCATGTGTAGAGTCTTCTCTTGTGTTGTTGGGAGAGGGTGTTTGCTATGACCAGTGCATTTTCTTGGCAAAACTCTATTAGTCTTTGCCCTGCTTCATTCCGCAATCCAAGGCCAAATTTGCCTCTTACTCCAGGTGTTTCTTGACTTCCTACTTTTGCATTCCAGTCCCCTATAATGAAAAGGACATCTTTTTGGGGTGTTCGTTCTAAAAGGTCTTGTAGGTCTTCATAGAACTGTTCAACTTCAGTTTCTTCAGCATTACTGGTTGGGGCATAGACTTGGATAACTGTGATATTGAATGGTTTGCTTTGGAGACGAACAGAGATCATTCTGTTGTTTTTGAGATTGCATCCAAGTACTGCATTTTGGACTCTTTTGTTGACCATGATGGCTACTCCATTTCTTCTGAGGGATTCCTGCCCACAGTAGTAGATATAATGGTCGTCTGAGTTAAATTCACCCATTCCAGTCCATTTTAGTTCGCTGATTCCTAGAATGTCGACGTTCAGTCTTGCCATCTCCTGTTTGACCACTTCCAATTTGCCTTGATTCATGGACCTGACATTCCACGTTCCTATGCAATATTGCTCTTTACATCATCGGACCTTGCTTCTATCACCAGTCACATCCACAGCTGGGTATTGTTTTTGCTTTGACTCCATCCCTTCTTTCTGTGTGGAGTTATTTCTCCACTGACCTCCAGTAGCATATTGGGCACCTAACGACCTGGGGAGTTCCTCTTTCAGTATCCTATCATTTTGCCTTTTCCTACTGTTCATGGGGTTCTCAAGGCAAGAATACTGAAGTGGTTTGCCATTCCCTTCTCCAGTGGACCACATTCTGTCAGACCTCTCCACCATGACCCGCCTATCTTGGGTTGCCCCAGGGGCATGGCTTAGTTTCATTGGGTTAGAGAAGGCTGTGGTCCTTGTGTGATTAGAATGACTAGTTTTCTGTAAGTATGGTTTCAGTGTGTCTGCCCATGATGCCCTCTTTGAACACCTACCATCTTACTTGGGTTTCTCTTACCTTGGGCCTGGGGTATCTCTTCACGGCTACTCTAGCAAAGCACAGCAGCTGCTCCTTACCTTGGATGAGAGGTATCTCCTCCCACTGCCCTTCCTGACCTTCAACGTGGGGTGGCTCCTCTAGGCCCTCCTGTGCCCGCACAGCCACCACTCCTTGGGCGTGAGGTTGCTCCTCCCGGTCGCTGCCCTGTCCTTGGGTGTAGGGTTGCTCCTCCTGGCCGCCGCCCCTGGCCTCGGACGCAGGGTAGCTCCTCTCGGCCATTGCCCTTGACCTCGGACGTGGGGTAGCTCCTCTCGGCCGGCACCCCTGGCCTCGGACGCGGGGTAGCTCCTCCCAGCCACCGTCCCTGGCCTCGGACGCGGGGTAGCTCCTCCCAGCCACCGTCCCTGGCCTCGGACGCGGGGTAGCTCCTCTCAGCCGTCACCCCGGCCTCGGATGCGGGGTAGCTCTCGGCCACGCTTAGTGCGCCGGCCCACCGCTGCCGCTTTCCTATTTTCCCCAGGCAGCTGGCATGCACAGAGGTCTACAACTGTCCTGTCCTGTGGATTCTTCACCTGAGGCAGGTGTTCTCAAGGATAGGAGTGGGGGATCATTTCCGCTTTCCTTGTATCTCCCCGTGGGGAATTTTGGCAATGTCTGGAGACATTTTTGGTTGTCGTAGCTGGGATTCGTGTGTGTATGCTAAATCGCTTTAGTTGTATCCGACTGTCTGCAGCCCTATGGACTGTAGCCTTCCAGGCTCCTCTGTCCATGGGATTCTCCAGGTAAGAATAGTGGAGTGGGTTGCCATGTCTTCCTCCAGGGGATCTTCTGAACCCAGGGATCAAACCCACATTTCTTACATCTCCTGCATTGCAGGGAGGTTCTTTACCCCTAGTACCACTTAGGAACTAGCATCTAGAGGGTGGAAGCCAGGTATGCTACTCAGCATCATAGAGGACACCCCACAGCATTGGATCACCCAGTTCCCACAGTCAACAGTGCTGAGGTGAAGAGACTCTGTCCTGAGGCAAGGAATAAAAACATGGTGGGTAATCAGAGTAATGCACGTTTGTGCAGAACCTTTGTCATCTTGTGCAGTTTCCCATGAGGCAGCTTACCTCATTTTGTCCTCACAGTGGCCTGGGAGGTGAGCAGTGAACCCTCATTGGACATTCAAGAAAGAGAAGGACATCAGATGACTTTTGACAATAATTTCAGGAGGAAAAGTAGTCAAATAATCTCTATTCCATTCAACCTTGTGGAAGAGTTGCAAAGGGTTTCTTTCCATGAAAAGAAACATCTTCCTAGCTCCTCTATGATTCATCCCCTGCCTCCCTAAGCCAATCTACATCTTGTTGCCTCCTAATGTAGACCATTTACCCTGGTCCAAACTTCTCTCTTCCCTCCAGACCACGTGCTCATACTTATCCAGCACCACATTTATGACCCTTCTTTCCAGGACTTTGTGAATCTCATCCACGGGGACCTTCTGCATATTATTTCTCACATCATTTGAAAAATCCTGATAATTATTTTTCCAGTTCTATTGAGAAGCAATTGACATACATCACTGTGCATGTTTAAGGTGTACAGCATAAGGGATTGATTTACACACACTGGGAAATTATTACCACAATAGGTTTAGTTAACATCCATCATCTCATCGATAATAGATACAATTAAAAAAAAAGTTCTGCCTTGTGATGAGAACTCTTAAGGATTAAATCTCTTAAAAACTTTCAAATAGAGGTTTCCTATTTAGAAAGAATCTGCCTTGCAATGCAAGGGACAGCGGTTTGATTCCTGGTCTGGGGAGATCCCATATGCCACAGAGCAACAAAGCCTGTGTGCCACAGCTACTGAGCCTGAAGCTGCAACTCCTGAAGACTGCGTGCCTAGAGCCCATGCTCCACAATGAGGGAAGCCACGGAAATGAGAAGCCACACACCACAACAAAGAGGAGCCCCGACTCACAACTATAGAAAAGCCCTCATAGCAATGAAGACCCACCACAGCCAAAATATACAATAAACAAATCTGAAAGAAAAAAAACCCCACCTTTCAAATATACCATACATCAGGGCTAACGATAGTCATCATGTTATATGATACATCCCTAATACTCACTTGTCTTATAACTGGAAGTGTGTACCTTTTGGTGATTTAAAAAATACACAAGACAGCTGTGAGTTTCGTGGGCTTCCCTGGTGGCCCAGCTGGTAAAGAATCCGCCGGCAATGCGGGAGACCTGGGTTCAATCCCTGGAATGGGAAGATCCCCCTGGAGAAGGGAAAGGCTATCCACTCTAGTATTCTGGCCTGGAGAATTCCACGGACTGTATAGTCGATGGGGTTGCAAAGAGTCAGACATGACTGATTGACTTTCACTTTCACTTTACTGAGGACTAGCGTCCAGGAGACATCCTCTCGGGTAGCTCTGAGGAAGTGTTCTGAGAAGGGAGGGGGAGAGGCCAGTGTATATGTGATTTTGGCAAAAGGGTACGTGCGTTCAAGCATACATCTCAGTAGAAGGTTACTGCTAGTCATGAGGAGTAGATATCTCCGCATGAGGAGTAGATATCTCCGCTAATGATTTCAGTGCTAAAGTATGGGAAGAAGCCAAAATCCAGTTTCATAAAAAATTTCATCTGGAATATTTCTAACTATCTAAGGACATGGTTTGCCCCATTCCTGATCTTGGCCCTGAAATCCTTCCAGGGTGTACTGTATGTAGGTCAGAGACCAAAGTGACTAATGACTCCATTCCTGCAGAACTGGATTCTGGACAACACTATTTTCTTTCTGCTTTTGACCACCTTTCTCTGATTCTGCCTCCTCCACCCCAATTTTTCACATTTAAAATGACTGCAATAGTCGCCCCTTATGTGTGGTTTTACTTTCTGTGGTTTCAGTTAACCGAGGCCAGCTATTCAAAAATATTAAATGAAAAATCCCAGAAATAATCCACAAGTTTTAAATTGTGTACTGTTCTGAAAAGCATGTTGGGACCCCAAGCCCTCCCGATCTGTCATTCCCAAGAGGTGAATCCTCCTTTTGTTTAACAAATCCCACCCATCAGTCACTTAGTAGCCTCCTGGGTTATCAGATTGACTATAGTTGTATCACAGTGATTATGCTCTCAAAAGCCTTATTTTACTTAATAATGACCCCACAGCACACGAGTAGTGATGCGGGCATTTAGGATACTCTCTAACTGTGCCTAATTTAAAAAGCAAACTTTATCTGAGGCATGTGGTTGCATGAGTGCTAGGTCACTTTAGTAGTATCCAACTCTGTGCGACGCTAGGGACTCTAGGCCGCCAGGTGCCTTTGTCCATGGGATTCTCCAGGCAAGAATACCGGAGTGGGTTACCACGCTCTCCTCCAGGGGATCTCCCCATCCTAGGCATGTATGTTTAGGAAAAATCACAGCATATATAGAGTTTGATACTATCCTTGATTTCAGGCATCCACTAGAGGTCTTGGAATGTATCCCCTGAGGGTGAGGTGGGGGGGATGATTGTAAGTCTTAGCTGAGAGGCCATACTCCAGAGCTTATCAATATCCCGTTCTGAATTGTTATTTGGTTATTTGTTAATTGCTATTCCTGTACTGAATCTCTCTCCAAAGTGATGTTGGGAGCTGCAGTGACTGAATACCAGTTTTGTCAAAATCTTTGAATATACAAATCCTTTGCCCCTTCTTTTATTATTTTGATAACTTTTATTTATTTATTATCTATTTATTTGTTGGCTGCTCTGGATCTTCACTGCTCTTGCTCTCTAGTTGCTGCAAGCAGGCACAGTTGCTCATGGCATCTGGGACTTTAGTTTCCCCACCAGGCATTGAACTCCTGTCCTCTGTGAACTCTTGTCCTCTGCAAACTCCTGTCTCTCCCCTGCTTTGGTAGGCGGATTCTTAACCCCTGAACCACCAGGGAAGTCCCTGCCCATTCTTCTTGAGGTGAGACCATTCATTCATTGAGTGGTCGTGACTCCTTATGGCTGAGTCAGATCTTGTATTGGAGATCATACTGTTAATATTTTCATTAAAATTGGCTTTAGGGGAACTTCCCTGGTGGCCCGGAGGTTAAGATTCCATGCTTCCACTGCTGGGGATGCCAGTTCGACCTCTAGTCAGGGAACTAACATCTTGCATTTTGCCTGGTGTGGCCAAAAAAAATGGCTTTAAAACTGAGAAATCTGATTATTTCCTCTGTACAGTGGAGGGGCAGAGTTCAAATCTTTTGTTCAAAGCCACTTAGTAACTTTGGAACTTAAGTGAGGGGCAGAGGCAAAGCCGCCATCTTCAGTGATAGTTATTGAGATGACATAATTAAATAAGAGTAAAGATAGCACTGCAAAAGGAATTAAGTTTCAAGTTTAAAAAGCCAACCCATGAGAAGAGCCATCAAGCCATTTACATCATAAAAATATGTTTCATGGTAAAGATGCCATTTTATAAATCTGGTAACGAAACAAAACCGGAATTAAAAAGTTCAGAACTTTTTTTCTCAATTGAAATATAGTTGAATTACAATGTTGTGTTAGTTTCTGCTGCACAGTGAAGTGATTCAATTATACATGTGTATATATGTGTGTGTATAACTGTGTGGATCAAAATAAACTGTGGAAAATTCTTAAAGAGATGGGAATACCAGACCACCTGACCTGCCTCTTGAGAAACATGCAGGTCAGGAAGCAACAGTTAGAACTGGACATGGAACAACAGACTGGTTCCAAATAGGAAAAGGAGTATGTCAAGGTTGTATATTGTCACCCTGCTTATTTAACTTATATGCAGAGTACATCATGAGAAACGCCGGGCTGGATGAAGCACAAGCTGGAATCAAGATTGCTGGGAGAAATATCAATAACCTCAGATATCCAGATGACACCACCCTTATGGCAGAAAGTGAAGAAGAACTAAAGAGCTTCTTGATGAAAGTGAAAGAGGAGAGTGAAAATATTGTCTTAAAGCTCCACATTCAGAAAAGGAAGATCATGGCATCCGGTCCCATCACTTCATGGGAAATAGATGGGGAAACAGTGGAAACAGTGTCAGACTTTATTTTTTTGGGCTCCAAAATCACTGTAGCTGGTGACTGCAGCCATGAAATTAAAAGACGCTTACTCCTTGGAAGGAAAGTTATGACCAACCTAGATAGCATATTCAAAAGCAGAGACATTACTTTGCCAAGAAAGGTCCATCTAATCAAGGCTATGGTTTTTCCAGTAGTCATATATGGATGTGAGAGTTGGACTGTGAAGAAAACTGAGTGCCGAAGAATTGCTGCTTTTGAACTGTGGTGTTGGAGAAGACTCTTGAGAGTCCATTGGACTGCAAGAAGATCCAACCAGTCCATCCTAAAGGAGATCAGCCCTGGGATTTCTTTGGAAGGACTGATGTTGGAGCTGAAACTCCAATACTTTGGCCACCTGACGCAAAGTACTGACTCATTGGAAAAGACCCTGACGCTGGGAAGGATTGAAGGTGGGAGGAGAAGGAGACGACAGAGGATGAGATGGCTGGATGGCATCATTGACTCGATGGGCATGAGTTTAGGTAAACTCCGGGAGTTGGTGATGGACAGGGAGGCCTGGTGTGCTGCAGTTCATGGAGTTGCAAAGAGTCGGACACGACTGAGCAACTGAACTGAACTGATATATATATATATACATTCTTTAAAATACAGCTGGTAAAGAATCTGCCTGCAATGAGGGAGACCTGGGTTTGATCCCTGGGTCGGGAAGATCCCCTGGAGAAGGGAAAGTCTACCCACTCCGGTATTCTGGCCTAGAGAATTCCATGGACTATAGGGCTCGCAAAGAGTCGGACACAACTGAGCGACTTTCACTTTCACTTTCTTTTCTTTAAAATACCCCTTTCCATTATGGTTTCTCACAGGATATTGCATATAATCCCCTGTGCTATACAGTAGGACCTTACAGTCCATCGATTCTATATATAATAATAGTTTGCCTCTGCTAATCCTAACCTCCCGGTCCATCCCTTCCCCACCTGCTCCCCCTTGGGAAACATCACTGTTCTCTATGTCCGTGTGTCTGTTTTGTAGACAAGTCATTTGTGTCCTATTTTAGATTCCACACGTAAGTGCTGTCAGGTGGTATCTGTCTTTCTCTTTCTGACTCACTTCACTTCGTCTGGTCATCTCTAGGTCTGTCCAGATTGCTGCAGATCCATGCCCTGCGTGTCTTGTTATTATTTTCTCAAATATTTTGGCCTAAAGAATTTCTTCTGTCTTCAGGCTTTTCTCGCCAAGAGGAATGCTTTTCAGTATTTCTGTTGAAATTGCTCTCACATCTCTTCTGACAGAGCTGCAAACATGCTGACAACCCCCAAATGATCTGACATGGGATCCTTAACAAGTGTGGAGGTGTCCTCCAGACAGGAAGTCCCACACTTGCTGAGCTCATGGCTTCTGGGTTAGAAATCCAGGTGGGAGTATGTTTGACAGATCTACCAGGAGCCGCAGGATGACTTTCCTGATCTGGTGGAACAAATCTCACATATTTTACCCATTTGCAGGCATTTAAAAACAATTTTTGCAAGATTTGTACCTTCCATGTACAATATCTTCAGGTTCACTGATATTTACTGCAAGAAGAGCTCAGTGGTGTTTATACTGAATTTGGGGTGAGCTCTATGACCTCTGCTCCCACCCCCCCCCCATAACTTCTCTTTGGTTTTCAAACTCCATTCCCCTGAGACCCCTGGTTCTGATGACTGACTGATGTCCTTCAAGCTTCAAGCTCCAGGACTTATTCTTCTCCCAGGCCTTTGGCCAGAGTCATTCTTCTGCTAAATCCACCTGCTGCTTCCTAAGATTCTGCTCAGGACTCTCTTTTGAGAAACCTTTCCTAAAAACCTGACTCCATATGCTGATTTTTCATTAGCCTTCCCCATGCTTTCCCAGGTGGCTCACTGGTTTAAGGAATCCACCTGCCAAGCAGGAGACCCGGGTTTGATCCCTGGGTCTGGGAGATCCCCTGGAGAAGGAAATAGCAACCCACTCTATTCTTGCCTGGAGAATCCCATGGATGGAGGAGCCTGGAGGGAGCGGTAAGAGTCAGACACGACCTAGCAACTAAACAAGGCAACAAAAACAAAACGCCCTTCATACCATGGAGCTTGACCGACGACTCTATGGCTACAGAATTTGCTTTCACATCACTTTTCTCTTTTCTTAAAGAAAGGTCATTCTGTCGTTTTTGAGATTGCATCCAAGTCCTGCATTTCAGACTCTTTTGCTGACCATGATGGCTACTCCATTTCTTCTGAGGGATTCCTGCCCACAGTAGTAGATATCATGGTCATCTGAGTTAAATCCACCCATTCCAGTCCATTTTAGTTCGCTGATTCCTAGAATGTCGACGTTCACTCTTGCCATCTCCTGTTTGACCACTTCCAACTTGCCTTGATTCATGGACCTGACATTCCAGGTTCTTATGCAATATTGCTCTTTACAGCATCGGACCTTGCTTCTCTCACCAGTCACATCCACAGCTGGGTATTGTTTTTGCTTTGGCTCCATCCCTTCATTCTTTCTGGAGTTATTTCTCCACTGATCTCCAGTACTATATTGGGCACCTACTGACCTGGGGAGTCCCCTTTCAGTATCCTATCATTTTGCATTTTTCCCCATGGAAAAGAATGCAAAAAAGCAAAATGACTGTCTGAGGAGGACTTACAAATAGCTGTGAAAAGAAGAGAAGTGAAAAACAAAGGATAAAAGGAAAGATACAAGCATCTGAATGCAGAGTTCCAAAGAATAGCAAGAAGAGATAAGAAAGCCTTTCTAAGTGATCAATGCAAAGAAATAGAGGAAAAGAACAGAATGGGAAAGACTAGAGATCTCTTCAAGAAAATTAGAGACACCAAGGAAACACTTTATTCAAAGATGGGCTCAATAAAGGACAGAAATTCTGCTTTACTGCCATGCCAAAGCCTTTGACTGTGTGGATCACAATAAACTGTGGACAATTCTGAAAGAGATGGGAATACCAGACCACCTAACCTGCCTCTTGAGAAATCTGTATGCAGGTCAAAAAGCAACAGTTAGAACTGGACATGGAACAACAGACTAGTTCCAAATAGGAAAAGGAGTATGTCAAGGCTGTATATTGTCACCCTGCTTATTTAACTTCTATGAAGAGTACATCATGAGAAACGCTGGGCTGGAAGAAGCACGAGCTGGAATCAAGATTGCCGGGAGAAATATCAATAACCTCAGATATGCAGATGACACCACCCTTATGGCAGAAAGTGAAGAGGAACTAAAAAGCCTCTTGATGAAAGTGAAAGAGGAGAGTGACAAAGTTGGCTTAAAGCTCCACATTCAGAAAATGAAGATCATGGCATCCGGTCCCATCACTTCATGGGAAATAGATGGGGAAACAGGGGAAACAGTGTCAGACTTTATTTTTTTGGGTTCCAAAATCACTGCAGATGGTGACTGCAGCCATGAAATTAAAAGACGCTTACACCTTGGAGGGAAAGTTATGACCAACCTAGATAGCATATTCAAAAGCAGAGACATTACTTTGCCAAGAAAGGTCCATCTAGTCAAGGCTATGGTTTTTCCAGTAGTCATGTATGGATGTGAGAGTTGGACTGTGAAGAAAGCTGAGCGCCGAAGAATTGATGTTTTTGAACTGTGGTGTTGGAGAAGACTCTTGAGAGTCCCTTGGACTGCAAGGAGATCCAATCAGTCCATTCTGAAGGAGATCAACCCTGGGATTTCTTTGCAAGGAATGATGCTGAAGCTGAAACTGCAGTACTTTGGCCACCTCATGTGAAGAGTTGACTCATTGGAAAAGACTCTGATGCTGGCAGGGATTGGGGGCAGGAGGAGAAGGGGACGACAGAGGATGAGATGACTGGATGGCATCACGGACTCGATGGGCGTGAGTCTGAGTGAACTCCGGGAGTTGGTGATGGACAGGGAGGCCTGGCATGCTGCGATTCATGGGGTCACAAAGAGTCAGACACGACTGAGCGACTGAACTGAACTTAACTGAACTGAACCCTATTAATGGGATGAAGGTGAGAGAGTCAATTCCTAGGCAGGTTGATAAGAAGTTCGGGGTCCTTGAGGAATAGAAAGGGGTCTTGGGCTCTTGAAATGGAGATAGGGGTCTGAGATTCTCAAGGAGGAGAAAAGTACAAACGTTTTTTCTCTACATTCCTTAGTCTTAGTCACATAAAACTGTTTTTTTTTTTTCTTTAAGCCCAGAACGGATGATTACACAACAAACAACTCAGTGTAAACTCTGTACTAGTGATTATATAACAACAATGTATACTGCTTAAGGACAGTTTCACCTTCCCGAAACTGAACTGAACTCCTGAAAGTGAAGTGAATTCGCTCAGTCATGTCTGACTCTTTGCAACCCTGTGGACTGTAGCCTACCTGGCTCCTCCATCCATGGGATTTTCCAACCAAGAGTACTGGAGTGGGTTGCCATTTCCTTCTCTAGGGGATCTTCCCTACCCAGGGATCGAACCCAGGTCTCCAACATTGTAGGCAGATGCTTTGCCGTCTGAGCCACTATTCACACTGAACTCCTGAAAACCTTCTGACTAATCCTAACATCTTAGAATGTATTTTATGGGAGTGGGTCTGGTAGGATTTTTCTATTGTTAAGTTTTAATCCTGTTATCCTAAAATGTAATTGTGGGAGTGGGTCTGGTAAAATTTTTTACAACTTTGAGACTTTCTTTTGATTTATTGTAATAACTAATTTAAAAAGATATAACTACCCCCTTCAACAATAGTGAGGGGGACATTCTCCGTCCCCCTTCTGATGTCTATGTCAGAAGCTTCCATTGTCCCTTTTGACTTTAATAAAACTCTGCTATACAAAACCTCATGAGTGATCAAGCCTGGTCCCTGGTCCCAAAGTTAAATCTTCTTCCTCAGAGATCAGGAATCTGACACCATTCACTGTATGCTATCAAAGGGATCAGAGCTTTCTCTCTGTCTCTCTCTCAATGCCTTGTGAGGACCAGGAAGAGAGAACTCACCAAGGATCCCGCCATGCTGGCCCTCTGATCTCAGACTTTCAGCCTCCAGAACGCTGAGAGGTGAATGTCTGCTGTTTGAGCCTCCCACTCTTTGGTATTTGTTATAGCAGCTTGAACTGACCAAGACATTTTCTCCTTTTCCACCTGTGTAACCTCAACTGACCTGTCTTCATATCTACTCATGAGCCACACCCAGCAATTTTTCTTTGCAGTTACCGTACTTTATCGCTCCAGAATTTATATATTTTTTTCCTTAAAGTTTTTTTTTGGATGTGGACCATTTTTAAGTCTTTATTGAATTTGTTATGTTGACTAGAAAAAAAGATGTACAACTTGAGAGTTGTGAGTTAAGTTTTATTTGGGGCAAAAGGAGGTCTGCAGCCTGGGAGGCAGCATCTCAGATAGCTCTGAGAGACCGCTCCAAAGTGGCAGTGGGGGAAAGTCAACATATGAGGTTTTGGTGAAGGGGGAGTTCAATACCATGAACCGCTCAATTTACAAAAGGTTTTTTGTTAGTCATGAGGGTCTCATGTCTCCATGAAGGGATTTAGTGCTCCTCTAGATATGAGGAGATGCAAGAATTGAGATCATAAAATCTGTTCCTAAAAATATCCAACTATCTAAAGACCTGTCCCATAAATATCAATAACCTCAGATATGCAGATGACACCACCCTTATGGCAGAAAGTGAAGAGGAGCTAAAAAGCCTCTTGAAAAAGAGGAGAGTGAAAAAGTTGGCTTAAAGCTCAACATTCAGAAAACGAAGATCATAGCATCTGGTCCCATCACTTCATAGGAAATAGATGGGGAAACAGGGGAAACAGTGTCAGACTTTATTTTTTGGGGCTCCAAAATCACTGCAGATGCTGATTGCAGCCATGAAATTAAAAGACGCTTACTCCTTGGAAGAAAAGTTATGACCAACCTAGATAGCATATTCAAAAGCAGAGACATTACTTTGCCAACTAAGGTCCATCTAGTCAAGGCTATGATTTTTCCTGTGGTCATGTATGGATGTGAGAGTTGGACTGTGAAGAAGGCTGAGCACCAAAGAATTGATGCTTTTGAACTGTGGTGTTGGAGAAGACTCTTGAGGGTCCCTTGGACTGCAAGGAGATCCAACCAGTCCATTCTGAAGGAGATCAACCCTGGGATTTCTTTGGAAGGAATGATGCTGAAGCTGAAACTCCAGTACTTTGGCCACCTCATGTGAAGAGTTGACTCATTGGAAAAGACTCTGATGCTGGGAGGGATTGGGGGCAGGAGAAGGGGACGACCCAGGATGAGATGGCTGGATGGCATCACGGACTCGAGGGACATGAGTCTGAATGAACTCCGGGAGATGGTGATGAACAGGGAGGCCTGGCGTGCTGTGATTCATGGGGTCGCAAAGAGGTGGACATGACTGAGCGACTGAACTGAACTGTCCCACCAGATTCCCTGGAGCACAGAGTTCTCACACCACCCTGAACTCCCTCAGAGGTTGTTGAAGGTCAACAGCTATAGCAGCATTGGGTTCAGTCTCTGTAGAGGCAGATGGCAAATGGCTTTGTTGTTCAGTAGTTGGCAATGCTCTTGGGAAGTGCTAATTTGTAGTTGACAGTTACAGTAATGCTTCTATTTTATATTTTGTTTTTTTGGCCCCAAAGTAGGTGGAATCTTAGTTCCCACTGGAAGGGAAAGTCTTAACTACTGGACTGCCAGGGAAATCCCTGTATTTGTTTATTTAAAAAAGATTCCCATCTCTTTATCGGTATGATCTGTGTGGTGGGACATGGTACTCTTACTGTGTCCTCAGGCATGGCCAACTTGAGTTCTCTGAATCTATTTAAAGTCTGATTTAATGTCTTTATTTAGTAAGTTCAACATCTGGGCTTAGAGGCGGTTCTTGACTGCTTTTTTCTTGCAGACCATATTTCCTGTGTCTTTACAGGTGTAATAATGTTTTTGTTGCAAACTGGACATAAGAAATCATAAGCTGTGCAAACTCTGGGAATCACATGGTCCAGGCTCTGCTGGCAACAGCTGCTGTTTACCAACTTTCCTGAACTCAATGTGTAAAGTCTATTTTCTTTGTCATATGTGGCCACTGGGATTTCAAGAGAACTTGCAGACAGGCCAGTGATGACAGTCTGGCAATGGGGCTTTTTGGGGGAGCAACTTTCCCCAACCCCCACAGCTGGGAAGAGGAAGATGGGCCCAGGGCAGGTTGAAATGCTGCAAAGTTCACATTTCTTACAGAGATTCAGTCATTTTTGGGGAGGGGGGAATATATTTCCTCAAATGGTTGCAAGCCTTTGGTTAATTTCCAGAATGTTGAAAAAAATTGCTTTTGATAATTTTCTGTCATTAGCAGCCAGACCTAATTTCAACATTTGCTTGAAACTTACTCTTTTGTGGTCTTCGTTGCTGTGCCTGGGCTTTTTCTAGTTGTGGTGAGTGGGGGTTACTCTGTATTTGTGGTGCACGTGTTTAGGTGCCCTGCAGCATGTGGAATCTTCCCGGACCAGGGATCGAGCCTGTGTCTCTTACATTGGCAGGCGGACTCTTAACCACTGGACACCTAGGAAGTCCCTGAAACTTACTTTTATATCGCTTGCATCCAAGTTTGTAAAACTCTTTGCTCATCACTCCCTGGATTCCATCTTTAATCCAGCTCACCCACTTGCTGTCTGTTGCTCCTTGTTGTTGCCTCTCTGCGGTAAGTCTCACCTCTCTAGGATGCTGGGCTTTATCCCAAGCCTGGAAGAAACACAAACTGGAATCAAGATTGCCAGGAGAAATATCAATAACCTCAGATATGCAGATGACACCACCCTTATGGCAGAAAGTGAAGAGGAGCTAAAAAGCCTCTTGAAAAAGAGGAGAGTGAAAAAGTTGGCTTAAAGCTCAACATTCAAAAAACGAAGATCATGGCATCCGGTCCCATCACTTCATGGGAAATAGATGGGGAAACAGTGGAAACAGTGTCAGACTTTATTTTTTGGGGCTCCAAAATCACGGCAGATGGTGACTGCAGCCATGAAATTAAAAGACGCTTACTCCTTGGAAGAAAAGTTATGACCAAGCTAGACAGTATATTCAAAAGCAGAGATATTAGTTTGCTGACTAAGGTCCGTCTAGTCAAGGCTATGGTTTTTCCTGTGGTCATGTATGGATGTGAGAGTTGGACTGTGAAGAAGGCTGAGCACCAAAGAATTGATGCTTTTGAACTGTGGTGTTGGAGAAGACTCTTGAGGGTCCCTTGGACTGCAAGGAGATCCAACCAGTCCATTCTGAAGGAGATCAATCCTGGGATTTCTTTGGAAGGAATGGTGCTGAAGCTGAAGCTCCAGTACTTTGGCCACCTCATGTGAAGAGTTGACTCATTGGAAAAGACTCTGATGCTGGGAGGGATTGGGGGCAGGAGAAGGGGACGACCCAGGATGAGATGGCTGGATGGCATCACGGATTTGATGGACATGAGTCTGAGTGAACTCCGGGAGATGGTGATGAACAGGGAGGCCTGGCGTGCTGTGATTCATGGGGTCGCAAAGAGTTGGACACGACTGAGCAACTGAACTGAAATGAACTGAACTGTATCACATCCTGGCATTTTCGTTTCCATTTTCAACTGGGGCATGAACACAGGAAGGGGATGTTTTCTCATTATATAATTGGCATGCTTTCCGTGGCTAAGTGATTGGTGAATTGACTTGGCTTTGTTGTTAGACTTCCAGGTTAGTTTTCTTGATACACCTTTTTTTAAAACTGAAGAACAGACTCAGTGAGCTACCAAATTAATGGGGATATGTGTGTACACGTGTGATGTATGTGTGTACACATGTGTGACGTATGTGTGCACATGAGTGTGATGGTCACTGAGAAGCCAGAGGGGTGGGGCATGAATGAGCAGAGAAGGAAGGAAAGCAGACAAGGGGGTCCCAGCCTGGCCAGAAAGGCTGCCTTGACTGTTTGCTCCTGTGCCCTGTCTCTGGGGAGGCTCTGTGGACGTGCAGCTGCTGAGAAGCCTCCTTCAGGAGGGAGGCGGGGAGAAATCGCCCTTCTGTTTGGTCTCCCGATATCAGCATTCCCTTCACAGGGATCAAACCCCCACACTTCTGGGGCCCACCCTGCCCCGGAGGCCCCAGGGGTTGGAGCCTCTCCTGGGCTGCTTCTGTTAGCCACCCCTTCTCTGGGCAGTCTTATTTCTCTTAGGGAACCTGTATTTTTTACCAAATTTTTTGTTTTGTAATGGGGTTTAGCCAGTTGACAAGCAACATTATGATAGTTTCAAGAGAACAACAGAGGGGGCTTGAGAGAGTCAATTCCTAGGCAGGTTGATAAGAAGTCCAGGGTCCCTGAGGAGGAGAGAGGGGTCTGGAATTCTCAAGGAGGAGGAAAGGACAAACGTCTTTTTTTTCCCTCTCTCTCTACATTCCTTAGTCTTAGTCACATAAAACAATTTTTTTTTTCTTTAAGCCTGGAACTGATGATTACACAACAAACAACTCAGTTTAAACTCTGTTCAGTTCAGTTCAGTTCAGTCACTCAGTCGTGTCCGACTCTTTGCGACCCCATGAATCACAGCATGCTAGGCCTCCCTGTCCATCACCATCTCCCGGAATTCACTCAGACTCACGTCCATCGAGTCCGTGATGCCATCCAGCCATCTCATCCTGGGTCGTCCCCTTCTCCTCCTGCCCCCAATCCCTCCCAGCATCAGAGTCTTTTCCAATGAGTCAACTCTTCGCATGAGGTGGCCTAAGTACTGGAGTTTCAGCTTCAGCACCATTCCTTCCAAAGAAATCCCAGGGTTATAAGGATTATATAACAACAAGGTATCCTGCCTGAGGACAGTTTCTCCTTCCTGAAACCCTTCTGGCTAATCCTGTTATCTTAAAATGTAAATTATGGGAGTGGGTCTAGTAAGATCTTTACAACCTTGAGACATTCTTTTGATTTATTGTAATAACCAGTTACAAAGTATATAATTCCCTTGCTAAGGCTAGGGATGGGGGGGGCACTCTCCATCCCCCTTCTGATGTCTATGTCTCTCCTTTTTCACTTTAATAAAACTCTGCTGCACAAAAGCTCTTGAGTGATCAAGCCTGGTTCCTGGTCCTGAAGTTAAATCTTCTTTGGAGATCATGAATCTGACACCATTGACCATAAGGTATCAGAGTCACCCATACATACACATGTATCCATTCTCCCCTAAAGCCCCCGCCCATTAGAAAGTCCAGGAAAGTAAGGCATTATTTTATTAGTTAGCTGCCTGCACAACCTCTTTTCCCCCTCTCTGGTTTTTTTTTTTTTTTTTTTTTTGGCTGCATAGTCTTGCTTTCCTCTTTGTCTGACAACAATTTTGAAATATATTTGAAAAGATAAACTAGATTTAACATTTTAAAATTTTATATTAGAGTATAGTTGTTTAACAATGTTGTGTTAGTTTCAAGTGTACAGCAAAGTGATTCAGTTACACATTTACGTGTATCTATTCTTTTTCAAATTATTTTCCCACTTAGGTTATTACAGAATATTGAACTATACAGTAGGTCCTTGTTGGTTATCTATCTTTAAATATAGCAGTGTGCACATGTCAATCCCAAACTCTCAAACTATCCCTTCACCCCCCTACCCCTCGTCTGTTAACCATAAGTTCATTCTCTAAGTCTGCGAGTCTGTTGCTGTTTTGTAAATAAGTTCATTTGTATACATTTTTTTTTTCTTTTTAGATTCCACATATAAAGAATGTCATATGATTTTCGTCTTTCTCTGACTTACTTCAGTTAGTATAATAATTTCCAGGTCCATCTATGTTTCTTCAAATGGCATTATTTCATTCGTTTTGTGGCTGAGTAATATCACATTGCCTAAAGGTAACAGATCTTTATCCATTCTTCTGTCAATGACATTTAGGTTGATTCCATGTCTTGGCTATCGTGAATAGTGCTGCTGTAAACAGTGGGGTGCCTGTACTTTTTTGAACCCTGTTTTTCTCTGGATTATCTGCCCAGAGTGGGATCACTGGTAGGTCTACTTTTAGTTTTTCAAGGAGCCTCCATACTGTTCTCCATAGTGGTTTTACCCACTTATATTTCCACGGACAGTGTAGGAAGGAGGGTTCCCTTTTCTCTGTATCCACCCTGAAGAGACAGAGTGCATTGGTCATTCAATCTTTCCTCTGACATTTGTGATCAATATTTACTGTTGACAATTTGTCATAGATTAACTAATAACTTAATTAATTATAACTTCACAACTCATTATTGGTAACGTCATGTAAAGTTTTAGGATTGTTGTTAAAATTGGGACCATCTCTACTGAGTTTCTTTCACTCATGAGCTTTAAGATTACAAGGCATTTCAAGTTTTCTTGTGATTGATTATTCAATGTCCTTTCTGTAGTTAGGAGTTTCACATTATCTTTATCACTATCAGTGTCACAGAGGCAAAAGTTGAAATCTTATTTCAGTGTGAGTCTATGGTTCATTTCTCATTAATAGGATACAAAATCATTCAAGAAACTATTATTTCTATTAGAAATTTATTTCCTTGTCTTAATGATTGACTATTTTTAGGATCATCTAAATTTTTCATTAACATTTTCTTTGCAGTAGCAGAATTATTTCTGTTATTCATTTCTTATCTTTATAGCTTTTAAAATATTCTATTAAATTTTATGTGTTTTTTCTCTCAGTGCTTTAATAAATTCTAGTGTCAAAAAGATTCTTTCTAAGTTCAGTTTAGTTCAGTTGCTCAGTCGTGTCCGACTCTTTGTGACTCCATGAATCACAGCACGCCAGGCCTCCCTGTTCATCACCAACTCCCAGAGTTCACTCAGACTCACGTCCATCGAGTCCGTGATGCCATCCAGCCATCTCATCCTGGGTCGTCCCCTTCTCCTCCTGCCCCCAATCTCTCCCAGCATCAGTCTTTTCCAATGAGTCAACTCTTCGCATGAGGTGGCCAAAGTACTGGAGCTTCAGCTTTAGCATCATTCCTTCAAAGAAATCCCAGGGCTGATCTCCTCCAGAATGGACTGGTTGGATCTCCTTGCAGTCCAAGGGACTCTCCAGAGTCTTCTCCAACACCACAGTTCAAAAGCATCAATTCTTTGGCGCTCAGCCTTCTTCACAGTCCAACTCTCACATCCATACATGACCACAGGAAAAACCATAGCCTTGACTAGACGGACCTTAGTCGGCAAACTAATATCTCTGCTTTTGAATATGCTATCTAGGTTGGTCATAACTTTTCTTCCAAGGAGTAAGCGTCTTTTAATTTCATGGCTGCAGTCACCATCTGCAGTGATTTTGGAGCCCAAAAAAATAAAGTCTGACACTGTTTCCACTGTTTCCCCATCTATTTCCCATGAAGTGATGGGACCGGATGCCATGATCTTCGTTTTCTGAATGTTGAGCTTTAAGCCAACTTTTTCACTCTCCTCTTTCACTTTCATCAAGAGGCTATTTAGCTCCTTTTCACTTTCTGCCATAAGGGTGGTGTCATCTGGATATCTGAGGTTATTGATATTTCTCCCGGCAATCTTGATTCCAGCTTGTGCTTCTTCCAGCCCAGCGTTTCTCATGATGTACTCTGCATATAAGTTAAATAAGCAGGGTGACAATATACAGCCTTGAGGTACTCCTTTTCCTATTTGGAACCAGTATATATCCATATATTAGAGTCTATAATTTCTCCCTTGTTTTATTGAAACCTTTTAAAGCATATTTTCCAATTATAGTTAAACTGGCATATTTAATTTTTATCAACTTATTTTGAATAATTCTTTTTGCATTCCTGTTGTATTTGGGTTTCTCACTTCAATCTTTAAAAACATATATTAGAGTACTTATAATATTGTTATATCAAAGCTACAAGCCTAGAACAAATTTTAATAACATCTCTCTGCAATTAGACTCTTCAAAGAAAAATTCAGTTGATAATGTGTGCTTAAAGTGCTCAAACACTGAACCTGATAAAGAAAACATGTGTTATTGCAAAGTATCAGAGAAGTTAGCAACTCTCGGTCTTATGAAGGCAGGTTTTTCTCCCCTGTGAGATTAAAGAAATGAGATGCTCAAGGCAAATACATTGTGGTATTTGTGTCACCAAGACAGGTGAACTGGAACAGTGGGCGGGAAGAGTATTCCCGGAAACAATCTCTGCACTAGAGTAGTTTCTCATTTCATTTTTCTGATAAAGTTCCTTATGTTTTCACCAATTTTGCCCATATTTCGTTCCAAATATGTTTACACATATTAATACATTTAAAGTCTTTATTTGCCCATGACAGTTCTGGGTCATCCCTGGGTCTGTTTTTATTGACTATTTTTTCTCCTATTTATGGATCATATTTCCTATTTTTAATTGACTTGACATGTACGGATGTGAGAGTTGGACTGTGAAGAAGGCTGAGCGCCAAAGAATTGATGCTTTTGAACTGTGGTGTTGGAGAAGACTCTTGAGAGTCCTTTGGACTGCAAGGAGATCCAACCAGTCCATTCTGAAGGAGATCAGCCCTGGGATTTCTTTGGAAGGAAGATGCTGAAGCTGAAGCTCCAGTACTTTGGCCACCTCATGCGAAGAGTTGACTCATTGGAAAAGACTCTGATGCTGGGAGAGATTGGGGGCAGGAGGAGAAGGGGACGACCCAGGATGAGATGGCTGGATGGCATCACGGACTCGATGGACGTGAGTCTGAGTGAACTCCAGGAGTTGGTGATGGACAGGGAGGCCTGGCATGCTGTGATTCATGGGGTCGCAAAGAGTCGGACGCGACTGAGCGACTGAACTGAACTGAACTGACTGCTGCAATTTGAGTATAATAGAGCAGTGAAAACTGACAGAAATTACAGTTTGTTCCTAAGAAGTCATGCTCCTTTGCGAATCAAGTATCTTGGACTAGGATCTGGCCTCTTCAATGCAATCATTGGTTGAGCCAAATTGGGACTGAACTTGTCACTCCAGTTCATTTAATTCACTTCTATTTTAAAACACCTGGAGTGTGGGATCACCATCGTTCCAGAAGGGGTGTGAGATCTGATACTACAAAATTTCTCTATGTTTCCTGTGTTGTCTTCCTGGCCACTATTGACTCAGTCAGATTCCATGGGAGAGGCCTGGCAGACCAGATTCAGGCCTACACGTCAGCTGGTCAACACCAGTTTCTTCTCTACCCACAGCAGACTTGCCTTTCTCCCATCCAGGCTCCCATACTGACCCCAGTAATGAAAGAAGGGCCCATCCTTCTCTGGATTTTAGTTTATTTGGATGTCTTTGAATCTACAATTCTTCACTGGCACTAAAAAACAAACAATTTCAAGCTTATTCAGTGCCTTCTCATTCCTGTGCTGTAGAGGTGGTCTTCAATGATCTCTTCCAACTTAACCAGAAGTGGAACCTCTTCATTTCATTTTTGATTTGGTAAAATCTGCTCTTTTATAGCGCTTCCCTTGTGGCTCAGCTGGTAAAAATCCGCCTGCAATGTGGGAGACCTGGGTTCGATCCCTGGGCTGGGAAGACCCCCTGGAGAAGGGAAAGGCTACCCACTCCAGTATTCTGGCCTGGAGAATTCCATGGACGGCATAGTCCATGGGGTCACAAAGAGCTCTTTTATATTTTGTTTCTTTTAAGCCACTATTTGTTTTGTTGATTGCTCTTTATGTCTGTTCTAATTTATTTTTTCTGAAAAATTTTCCTTGTACTTCTAATCCTGTTCTGTCACCTGTCCTTTCAAACCTTTTGTTTCTAAATGTTTCTAGTTATGATTTAAGTTACACTTTTTTTTGGCCACACAGTGCGATGTATGGGACCTCAGTTTCCTGACCAGGGATTGAAACTGGGCCACTGCCGTGAAAGCCGAATCCTAACCCCTGCACTGCTGGGAAAGTTCCTAAGCTACGCTGTGATAGCATCTATCATTTGCTTAGTTCCTTTTGCCTCATTTAAAATATTAGGTTGCATTTTTGTCTGCACTGTGCAGCATAGGTTTCTGTTTTCCTCTCATTGTCTGTAGGGACAGCATTGTGTTCTTTTCCCCTTGCAATAACTTTTATATTAGAATTGGTCACGGTCCTCTTCTATTGCGTTTTGTGTTTTGCTTTTAAGTGAAATGAGTTTTTCTGTGTTTCTGGGAGTGAGGGATACTTTGAGACAAGTTTTGTAGCTTCCTGGCTCCTGCACTCCCTCTTCTGATGCTTTTGCCAAGTGACAGAAAATGTTATATTTCCAGAGATCTGATGTTCTGATCCCCTCCCCGACTTTGTTCCTGCACCATCTCTGTTTTCAGCATCTTTCACTCCTACACCCTCTGTGTGGAGTTTGTCTTGAAAGGAAGCTTGCCGGCACTATTTCTGAGGCCTTCTAGACTGTTCCTTCCTGGTCAGAATGGTGGTCATGGTCCCCTGGTGGCCCCTGTTGAACTGGGTGCTCCCTTTCTCAGCCTGGACCTGTGTGCTTTCTGTGAATACAGGTGAGCAGTGTTGTGGTTTTTCTGTTCTCCCTCTCCAAGGATTCTGTTGGAATCCCTTCCTTTCCTCTTACGTAGGTCTTATAACCACACGGGTCTTGTAGCTGTTTCGATTTACCCCACAGGCTCATTTTGCAAAATTCAGTGGGATGCGTGTGTGTGTGTGTGTGTGCGTGTGTGTGTGTACGTGCATGCGTGCACGTGTGTGTGTATGTGTGTGTGTGTGTTTGTGTATGCCTCAGTCACTCAGTCATGCATGACTCTTTGTGGCCTCATGGACTGTAGCCCACCTAGTTCCTCTGCCCATGGAATTTTCCAGGCAAGAATATTGGAGTGGGGTGCCGTTTCCCACTCTAGGGGATCTTCTGGATGCAGGGATCAAACCTGCGTTTCCTGTGTCTCCTGCACTGGCAGGTGGATTCTTCACCACTAATGCCACCATGCCTTCCCTGGTGGCTCAGATGGTAAAGCATCTGCCGGCGGTGGGGGAGACCTGGGTTCAATCCCTGGGTTGGGAAGATCCCCTGGAGGAGGAAATGGCAACCCGCTCCAGTCCTCGTGCCTGGAAAATCCCATACAGCTTCCTCTGGCGGGCTATAGTCCATGGGGTCTCAAAGAGTCGGACATGACTGAGCAACGTCACTAATGCCACCGTACCTTGTCAATTATTTTGTTGTTGAAGTTCAAGGGCTCTGATTTTTTAAAAAATTCTTGATTTATTTCTGACTGTGTTGGATCTTTGTTGCTACTGCGGCTTTGCTCTAGTTGTGGCAAGTGGGGGCCACTCTTATTGCAGAGCACGGGCTCCAGGGCACACGGGCCTCAGTAGCGGCAGCACGTGAGCCCAGCAGCTGGGCTCTGGATCGCTGGCTCAGTAAGCCGTGGTGCATGGGCTTAGTTGCTCTAAGCACGTGGGATCTTCCTGGATTGGGGATCGACCCATGTCTCTGCACTGGCAGGCAGATTCCTTACCACTGAGCAACCAGAAGACCCCCACAACATCTCTGATTTTGATACAGTTGTTGCTTGGTCTGAGTTGATGGGGGAATTTGGAGAGATGAAAACTTTATGCCTCATAATCTCCCCAGAATAAGTGAAAGTGAAGTCACTTAGTTGTGTTTGACACTTCGTGACCCCATGGTCTGTAGCCTACCAGGCTCCTCCATCCATGGAATTTTCCAGGCAAGAGTACTGGAATGGTGTGGCCATTTCCTTCTCCTTCCCAACCCAGGGATTGAACTTGGGTCTCCTGCCTTGCAGGCAGACACTTTACTGTCTGAGCCATCAGGGAAGCTCAAGTAATCTCCCCAGAATATTGTCATAATTATTTTGAAACGATTCTAAATGAAAAAAAAAAAAAAGAGTCTACTGATGACTTACCTCTGATGCCAGTCGACTGGGATACTTCTAGACAGGATGATTCTGTCCCAGTTAGATGGCTAAACAAGGCCATGTCACCGTCTGTGACTTTTCATAGAATCCCACAAACTCTGGCCTGATTCCTTCATGCTTTGTATTTACTCTGCTATGGGCTGAACTGTGTGCCCCCTAGATTAATACCTATTGACATCCTAACCTGCATGCCTCAGAATGTGACTGTATTTAGAGACAGGATCTTCATTTTTTTTTTTTGAGACAGGATCTTTAAAGAGGTCATTCAGCTTAAATGAGGTTATATGGATGGGCCCTAATCCAACAGGACTGGTGTCCTTATTAGAAGAGGAGATTCAGACACAGAGAAGTATGGAGGGGCCATGTGAAGATGCAGGGAGTAGGTGGCCGTCTACCAGCCAAGGAGAGAGCCCTTCAGAGGAGACCAACGAGGCCGACACCTGTATCTCAAACTTCTGGCTTCCAGAACTGAGAATGAGCCTCTGTTTTAAGCCTCTTACTTTGCTATGGCAGCCCTTCCCACCCCCCATCTCTCTCTCACACACACACAAATGCACACACTGCTTGTAAGGATCTGACATCTGGAGTCAAAAGACCATGTGCGCGTGCTTAGTCGCTCAGTCGAGTCCGACTCTCTGTGACCCCGTGGACTGTAGCCCTCCAGGCTCCTCCGTCCATGGGATTCTCCAGGCAAGAATCCTGGAGTGGGTGGCCATTCCCTTCTCCAGGGGATCTTCCTGACCCAGGGGTCGAATCTGGGTCTTCTGCATTGCAGGTGGCTTCTTTACCATCTGAGCTACCAGGGAAGCCCTCAGAAGACCATACCAGGGCCTTCTTTTCCCTCTAGATATATAGAAATGGCTCTCTAGACCTTTCACGCCTTTAAAAACTCATTTTGTGGAAAGAAGAAGCTACAATAGTTTTCATTTTATTTGGGGACCTTGGTTCAGGCAGAACTTGGAGGTGACTGACTTTTTGTCTGTTATAATCTGTTCCTTTATGGCTGTGCCTACAAGTGTTTAAATTATGCTCAATATGTTCTCTGCATCCTCTCTCTCTCTGTCACCTTGTCTCTCTCTCTCTGTCACTCCGAAGGCGACCTGAACGGGGCGGACGACAGCGAGAGGCCAAGTGGTGTTGGAAGTGAGAGGGGGCCTCAAGTCTTCCACCCGCTGCTCACGGGTAGGATGCTGACATCTGCATCTGACGTCTCAGAGTCTCTGCTTTCTCCTCTGCAACTATGAAACGAGGCTTCTTCAAGGACTCGCCCGAGGGCCACGGGAGACAAAACTGTCATTTGCTTCCTGGCATGTAATTGATACCAAAGAAATGCTACTTTCTTTCTTTCTTTTTTTTATTCCTCTCCCAGCCACAGTTAGCTAGAAAAAAACAATTATGGACCAAAGACAACTTTAGTGGATTGAATATATGTCGAAATGTGTGCAAATTAGCAACGCATTACTCACTGCACTCTTCAGTAAGTGCCATCAGCGGCAGTCCAAAGGGGTGCCGCTTCCAAACTCGGAAAGCACACGGTGAAGCTGCCCCATGAAGAGCTCTCTGACGGTGGTCCTCCCTGCAGAAACAGAGGCTTCTTTCCAGCATGCTCTGTGCATCGCTGTTTATTCAGCAACCGGCAAGCTGGTGTCCCACCTAGTGGTCAGGGGGAGGTAGCCCATTGTGAAAAGAGAAGATATTTTATATGATCTGCTGCTGGGCAGAAACCTGGAGAATGGTCAGTCCACCCTTTTCTCCCCATTTACAGAGGCCTGGACGGTGTAACCTGAAGGAGGAGGAAAGGGCAACCCACTCCAGTGTTCTTGCCTGGAAAATTCCTTAGACAGAGGAGCCTGGCGGGCTACAGTCCAAGGGGTCGCAGAGTTGGACACGACTGAGTGACTGACCGCACATGCACACTCAGGCAGTGTAAAGCCCACGATGTGAGAAGTGACAGGGTGTGTGTGTGTGTGTGTGTGTACGCGCGCGTGTGCACTGTGGCAATAAAATAGGTATTTCTAGAGAGAAAAAGAGTCATTATATTAAAAGGCGTACTGCTGAATGGTTTTCTTAAAATATGAATGATGTCAAGTATTCAGAAAAGTTCATGACAAACAGCACATTTACCACCCAACTCTAGCGAGTTCCAGCATTTTTTCATAGTTGCCTCCTGTTTCTTTCAGAAGCAAAGGAAAGTACATGCAGACAAAGCTCCCACTATATCCTTCCACTATCCCTTTGTTCTCCTGTCCCTCACCCAAGGGGACCCATCATCTCCAATTTGGTGTTTACCTAGAATGGCACTGGAGAAGGCGATGGCACCCCGATCCAGTGCTCTTGCCTGGAAAACCCCATGGGCGGAGGAGCCTGGTGGGCTGCCGTCTATGGGGTCGCACAGAGTCGGACACGACTGAAGCAACTTAGCAGTAGCAGCAGTAGAATGGCATTTGAAAATTCTATTAACATCCTATATGCGAATCCATATTTTTTGCATGTTTTCAAAATGTGTTTTAGTGAGGTTATCCCGTGTATATTTTTTTCTATGACAAACAATGCGATAAACTACCCTTGCGCCATTTTCCCTCGGGCACTTCCACATGAATTTTTCTCTTCTTTCCCTAGAAACAGCACTGGTGGGTTGAACAGGAAGTCTTTTCTTTCCAGAGTGATTATAGCAAATTATCCTCCACATACTCATGTGTAAATGATCCCATGGGGCTTTATATCTGACATTGTCAGGCTTCTGAATATTTTCCAATTTGATGGCTATAAAATATTTCAGTGTTTTATCTTTCTCTAATTAGTATTTATATTGGGCGTCTTTTAAAAAGACTGAAGTGTGGTTGATTTACAGTGTTGTAACTTTAATTTTAACGTCAGCTGTACAGTTGCACATATAAATACTCTTTTTCATATTCTTTTCCATTATGGTTTATTACAGGATATTGATAGCACAGTTCCCTGTGCTATACAGTAGGACCTTGTTGTTTATCCAACCTATATATAATAGTTTGCATCTGCTAATCATATCGAGCATCTCTTTATATGTTTCTTGGTCTTATATTTACCTCTGCAGGATGGGGGCTGGTTGCCAGAAAGACTGCACTGGGATTAGAAGCCTGAAACTATCAGCCTTGCCCTGCAACCTCTGGGGAGAGAAGATGGGCAGGGGGGGTTAAAGTCATGACCAATGACCAGTAACTGAATGATTGATTATACTTGCATGTAATGGAACTTCTATAAAAACTCCTGAGCAATGGGGTTCAGGGAGCTTCCACATTGCTGAACACATCAAGTTGCTGGAGGGTGGCATGCCCAGAGAAGGCAGGTAAGTTCTGTGTCCCACCTCAGATCCCCAGGCTTCTCTGTCATTTGGCCATTGCTGAGTTGTGTCCTCTATAATAAACTGGTGGCTCAGCAGTAAAGAATCTGCATGCCAATGCAAGAGATGCAGGTTCAATCCCTGGGTCGAGAAGGTCCCCCGGAGAAGGAAATGGCTATCCATTCCAGCATTCTTGAACATCTGAAAGTTCATCGTTCACGTACTGCTGAAGCCTGGCTTGGAGAATTTTGAGCATTACTTTGCTAGCTGTGAGATGAGTGCAATTGTGCAGTAGTTTGAACATTCTTTGGCATTGCCTTTCTTTGGGATTGGAACGAAAACTGACCTTTTCTAGTCCTGTGGCCACTGCTGAGTTTTCCAAATTTGCTGGCATGTTGAGTGCAGCACTTTCACAGCATCATCTTTTAGGATTTGAAATAGCTCAACTGGAATTCCATCACCTCCACTAGCTTTGTTTGTCGTAATGCTTCCTAAGGCCCACTTGACTTCACATTCCAGGATGTCTGACTCTAGGAGAGTGATCACACCATCGTGATTATCTGGGTCATGAAGATCTTTTTTGTAGAGTTCTTCTGTGTATTCTTGCCACCTCTTAACATCTTCTGCTTCTGTTGGGTCCATACAATTTCTGTCCTTTATCGAGCCCATCTTTGCATGAAATGTTCCCTTGGTGTCTCTAATTTTCTTGAAGAGATCTCTAGTCTTTCCCATTCTATTGTTTTCCTCTATTTCTTTGCATTGATCACTTAGAAAGGCTTTCTTATCTCTCCTTGCTATTCTTTGGAAATCTCCATTCAAATGTGTATATCTTTCCTTTTCTCCTTTGCCTTTTGTTTCTCTTCTTTTCACAGCTATTTGTAAGGCCTCCTCAGACAACCATTTTGCCTTTTTGTATTTCTTTTTCTTGGGGACTATCTTGATCCCTGCATCCTATACAATGTCACGAACCTCTGTCCACAGTTCTTCAGGCACTCTATCAGATATAATCCCTTGAATCTATTTCTAACTTCCACTCTATAATCCAGATTTCAATGTATAATTTCAACATATACAATATATTCAATATAACTTCAATGTATAACTTCAATATACAGGTTCACAATTTACGTATTCAATGTATAATTTCAATATACAGAAATCACTGTATAATCCAGATGTTCAAGCTGGATTTAGAAAAGGCAGAGGAAACAGAGATCAAATTGCTAACATCCACTGGATCATTGAAAAAGCAAGACAGTTCCAGAAAAACATCTACGTCTGCTTTATTGACTATGCCAAAGCCTTAGACTGTGTGGGTCACAACAAAATGTGGAAAATTCTGAAAGAGATGAGACCACCAGACCACTTGACCTGCCTCCTGAGAAATCTGTATGCAGGTGAGGAAGCAACAGTTAGAACTGGACATGGAACAACAGACTGGTTCCAAATTGGGAAAGGAGTACATCAAGGCTGTATATTGTCACCCTGCTTATTTCACTTATATGCAGAGTACATCATAAGAAACACTGGGCTGGAAGAATCACAAGCTAGAATCAAGTTGCTTGGAGAAATATCAATAATCTCAGCTATGCAGATGACACCACCCTTATGGCAGAAAGCGAAGAGGAACTAAAGAACCTCTTGATGAAAGTGAAAGAGGAGAGTGAAAAAGTTGGCTTAAAACTCAACATTCAGAAAACTAAGACATTGATATCTGGTTTGCCATCAGTTCAGTTCAGTTCAGTTCAGTTGCTCAGTCGTGTCCAACTCTTTACGACCCCATGAATCGCAGCACACCAGGCCTCCCTGTCCATCACCATCTCCCGGAGTTCACTCAGACTCACGTCCATCGAGTCAGTGATGCCATCCAGCCATCTCATCCTCTGTTGTCCCTTTCTTCTCCTGCCCCCAATCCCTCCCAGCATCAGAGTCTTTTCCAATAAGTCAACTCTTAGCATGAGGTGGCCAAAGTACTGGAGCTTCAGCTTCAGCATCATTCCTTCCAAAGAAATCCCAGGGTTGATCTCCTTCAGAATGGACTGGTTGGATCTCCTTGCAGTCCAAGGGACTCTCAAGAGTCTTCTCCAACACCACAGTTCAAAAGCATCAATTATTCAGC
>NW_024070186.1:7596996-7604502 GCF_014754425.2 Oryx dammah | reverse complement strand
CAGAGATCATTCTGTTGTTTTTGAGATTGCATCCAAGTACTGCATTTCAGACTCTTTTGCTGACCATGATGGCTACTCCATTTCTTCTGAGGGATTCCTGCCTGCAGTAGTAGATGTAATGGTCACCTGAGTTGAATTCACCCATTCCAGTCCATTTTAGTTTGCTGATTCCTAGAATGCCGACGTTCACCCTTGCCATCTCCTGTTTGACCACTTCCAATTTGCCTTGATTCATGGACCTGACATTTCAGGTTCTTATGCAATATTGCTCTTTACAGCATCGGAACTTGCTTCTATCACCAGTCACATCCACAACTGGGTATTGTTTTTGCTTTGGCTCCATCCCTTCATTCTTTCTGGCATTATTTCTCCACTGATCTCCAGTAGCATATTGGGCACCTAATGACCTGGGGAGTTCCTCTTTCCGTATCCTATCATTCTGCCTTTTCATACTGTTCATGGGGTTCTCAAGGCAAGAATACTGAAGTGGCTTGCCATTCCCTTCTCCAGTGGACCACATTCCGTCAGACCTCTCCACCATGACCCATCCGTCTTGGGTTGCCCTGCAAGCATGGCTTGGTTTCATTGAGTTAGACAAGACTGTGGTCCTAGTGTGATTAGAATGACTAGTTTTCTGTGAGTATGGTTTCAGTGTGTCTGCCCTGTGATGCCCTCTTGCAACACCTACCATCTTACTTGGGTTTCTCTTACCTTGGGCGTGGGGTATCTCTTCACAGCTGCTCCAGCAAAGCAGAGCCACTGCTCCTTACCTAGGACGAGGGGTATATCCTTACTGCTGCAGTTCCTGACCTTGCTCCTTCCAGGTTGCCCCTCCCGGCCGTGGGCCCTGGCCTCAGGCGTGGGTGGCTCCTCCCAGCTGCCGCCCCTGGCCTCGGGCATGGGTGGCTCCTCAGGGTCACCGCCTCTGGCCTCGGGTGGGAGGTGACTTCTCCCCGCTGCCCCTGACCTCGAACGTGGGGTGTCTCCTCCCAGCTGCCACTGGCCTCGGACTCTGGGTAGGTCCTCCTGGCCGCCGCCCTGACCTCAGACGCGGGGTAGCTCCTCCCGGCCGTTCCTGCGCCGTCGCAGCCTGGCACCTTACTTCGGACGTGGGGTAGCTCTCGGCCGCGCTTAGTGCGCCGGCCTGCCAGATAGGGAAACAACGGAAACAGTGACAGACTTTATTTTTTTGAGCTCCAAAATCACTGCAGATGGTTACTGCAGCCATGAAATTAAAAGAGGCTTGCTACTTGGAAGAAAAAATTTGACCAACCTGGACAGCATATTAAAAAGCAGAGACATTACTTTGCCAAGAATGGTCCGTCTAGTCAAGGCTATATGGCTTTTCCAGTAGTCATGTATGGATGTGAGAGTTGGACTATAAAGAAAGTTGAGTGCCAAAGAATTGATGCTTTTGGACTGTGGTGTTAGAGAAGATTCTTGAGAGTCCCTTGGACTGCAAGGAGATCCAACCAGTCCATCCTAAAGGAGATCAGTTCTGAGTGTTCATTGGAAGGACTGATGGTGAGGCTGAAGCTCCAATACTTTGACCACCTGATGTGAAGAACTGACTCATTTGAAAAGACCCTGATGTTGGGAAAGATTGAAGGCAGGAGGAGAAGGGGATGACAGAGGATGAGATGGTTGGATGGCATCACTGACTCAATGGACATGATTTTGAGTAAACTCTGGGAGTTGGTGATAGACAGGGAGGCCTGACGTGCTGCAGTCCATGGGGTCGCAAAGAGTCAGACACGACTGAGCGACTAATCTGAATCTGAATCTGAACCAGCATTCTTGCTTGGAGAATCCCAAGCACAGAGGAGTCTCGCTTGCTACAGTCCAGGGAGTTGCAAAAAGTCAGACACGACTTAGTGATTAAACAACAAACTACGGTAGTAAGGGAAGCACTTTCCTGAAGTTCTGTGAGTTGTGCTAGAGGATTATCAAACCTGCAGAGGGGGCCTCGGGCACCTCTGACTTACAGCCGTTTGTCAGAAGACTGGGTGGCCCAGGACTTGTGACTGATGTCTGAAGTGCGGACAGTCTTGAGGGACCAAAGGACGCCTTTCACTGACTCGAGGTAGACAGTGTCAGAATTGAATTGAATTGTTGTCCACCAGCTGGTGTTGGAGAGTCAGACAAGCGGTGCGTTAGAAAACGTCACGTATTTAGTGTCAGGAGGAAAAAAAAATCACTCCAGGTCGTACCTAATGTAAGTGTGGTGCCAGTCACAGAGGGAGCAGTGAACACATTCATTCGTTTATTCCAGGCATTTATCACACAGCTGCTTCATACCAGACATTGTTGCAAGCACTTGGATGGTGACCAGAGTAAATACAGTGTAAAAATACAGTGTAAAAAGTCCCTGCCCATGTGGGGTTGGATTCTAAGAGGGAGCAAAGAAAGAAGACGGAAGCATATAGCAGATCAGAAAGTGTGTTAGTTTGTGAGGGCTGCCTTGGCCAATACACAGACTGGGTGGCTTAAACAACAGGACCGTGCCACCTCTCTCTGCCGGAGGCTGGAGGTCTGACATCAGTGCCGACAGGGTCGGTTCTTCCTGAGGCTGTGAAGGGGAATCTCCTCCAGGCCTCCTTCCTGGACTTGTGGATGTTATCTTCTTTCACTGCCTTCACGTCCCCTTTCCTTTGTGTGTGTCTGCCTCTGTGTCTAAATGTCCCTTTTCACAAGGACACAGTCATACGGGTCGTTTTGTTAGTTGCTCAGTCGTGTCCCACTCTTTGGGACCCCAGGGACGGCAGCCTACAAGGCTCCTCTGTCCCTGGGATTCTCCAGGCAAGAATGCTGGAGTGGGTTGCCATGCCTTTCTCCAGGGCTCTTTCTGACCCAGGAGTTGAATCTAGGTCTCCTGCACTGTAGGTGGATTCTTTACTGTCTGAGCCACTAGGGAAGCCCCCATGTGGCGTTTGGACCGCCACCCCCCCCAACAATGGTCTCATTTTAACTTGATTCCTTCTGTGAAGTCTCTATCACCAAGTAAGGTTCTGAGTAAATAGGGGTTAGGATTCAGCTTGTTTTGGGGGTAGGAGACAGTTCAGTCTGTAACAGGTAGGCCCTGTAGCATACAGAGGGCAGGAGTGGGTGGTTTGTATACGGAGAGCAGTCAGGAGGGCTTCCCTTAGAAGGTGAGGTCTGAGCAGACTTGAAAGATGTGAGGGAACAAGTCCTACACGTGTCGGATGTTGGGGAAGAGCTGCCCAGACTCGTGGTGGTCTCTGGGGCCCTAGGGAGGAGCAGCAAGCAAGCACATGGGGCCAATATGGAGCCTGGGGGTCAGGGCGGCGTCTGCTCCTGGATGAAGGACTGTATCAGTTTCCTGAGGCTACTGTAACAAAAGACCACAAATTGGGTGGCTTAAAGCCTCAGAAATGTGTTCTCTCACCGTTTTGGAGACCAGAAGTGTGAAATCAAGGTCTTACCAGGGCCACGGTTGCTCCTTTACTGGTTGCCAACCATCCTGGGCATTTCTTGTCTTCCACAGCATAATTCTAGTTTCTGCCCTCTGCCACCCATCCACACCCCGTCATCTCACACCCATCATCCCTCTGTGTGGTTGACACTTGATGTCCTGCCGGTGCATTCCTACGGGCCCCTGCCTCTGTGTCTCTTTTCTTCTTATAAAGACTCCAGTCATATTAGATCAAGAGCCTAGCCTACTCCAGTAGGACTTTAAGTTTATCTTCAAAAACCCTATTTACATATAAGGTCACATTTACAGGTACCCATAGGCTAAGACCTCCACGTACCTTCCAGGGAACACAAGGGGACCCACACAGGGACCTTGCTGTTACTGCGTGTGAGGTGGGGACGCCAGGCAGTGGGCTTCCCGTGTGTCTGATTCCTTGCTCCGAGCTCTTGGACACACAGAGGCAGCTGCAGAGGGTAGAGCATCCTTGCCCGCTTTCAGAAAAGCTTGGATAAGCTTCTAAAGGTAAACGCACAGGGTAGCAGAACAGTTACAGAAGAAAATAAACATTTCTGGTGAAAAGACTGAGAAATAACTCTGTCCTGGCCCCAGGGAAGCATCGAAGGCTGCGTCCACTGGCAGCAAAGGTAAAAGGGAGAAATTGGTTTAGCTCCATAAATGACTTGGAGAAGGCAATGGCAACCCACTCCATCCAGTGTTCTTGCCTGGAGAATCCCAGGGACAGAGGAGCCTGGTGGGCTGCCGTCTATGGGGTCGCACAGAGTCGGACACGACTGAAGTGACTTAGCAGCAGCAGCAGTATGATGACAAAGGTCTGCAGCTACCGCTTGGCAAAGTCGGAGGAACCTCCCCAGCGCGTTTCCTATCCTGACCCGCTCTCAGCCTAGCCCAGAAGCCAGCATCCTGGGGATCAGCCGAGGATGCATGGTCCATTCAGCATTGCGTTGTTTCTGAATCCAAGGATGGTTTTCTCTGCGGAGGGTTGAAATCTCATGCTTCCCAGGGCTTCAGCTGAACGCAGTGTTTGCATTTGGAAGTCTGAGAGGGAGGGATGGTGCTGAGCTGACCTCGAATCGCCCTTAGGCTGGCCACACCAGTTGCCTGATCTCCGCGTTCCGAGTCACCCCAGCTCCCGCCTCTTCCTCCCCTCCCGGGTCCTGGTGAGGCCTCACTCAGTCCCTCCGTCACTTTTTATCTTTCCTCCAGCCGCGATCCAGTGGCCCTTTTCTGGGTGAACAGCCTTGCTCAGCCTCCTGGACTCCTTGGCTCTGAGAGGAATCTTCTCAAAATGCAGCACGAGCAGGTCAGCCCTTTGTTAGACACTGTCAGCGGCCCCAGGCCCTCAGCCCGAGCTCGGAGAGCAAGTGGAGGGTGGCATCCTGCAGCCCTGCAGCCCATCCTGCCCCATACTGATGCTCTGGGATCCTCAGGGTAAATGAGCCGAGCTGGCTTACTTAGGGTGTCGCCAGGGCGGGGATCCTGCTGACTCAACTCGATAACATCGGGTGAAGGTGTCAGGGTGTCTTGGGGGGCTCTGCTGCCCCCTCCCTTCTCGTGCCAACACCACAGTGCAAAGCTCCGGGGTGCAGTCTTGCGTCTTCCGCTTTTGGTTTCTTAGGGAGTGCACCGCCAGGCACTAGTCACAGAGTGGCATGTTGCAAGCATTTGTGCTGTTGGATAAGATGGTAAAGCAGACCCGGGTTCGATCCCTGGGTCTGGAAGATCCTCAGGAGAAAGAAATGGCAACCCACTCCAGTACCCTTGCTTGGAAAATTCCATGGATGGAAGAGCCTCGTAGGCTACGGTCCATGGGGTCGCAAAGAGTCGGACACGATTGAGAGACTTCACTTTCACTTTCAATCTGGATCAAACTTAGTGATGAAACGGTGAGCCCTCCGGTTCTCAGCTGCATGGGGTCTCGCACTCTATCCGCAGAGGTAGGGGCCCCCCTCTCTGAAAAGAGAACTCTTCTAGGAAGCAGATGTTGCTTCTTTTTTATTTTTTTCTATTAGATTTTCCATTTTTTCACCTAATATGCATAACCTTCTTATTTTAGGTGCTGAATTAGCTCACATGAGAGCAACGTTACGGAAGACATGATGGCATTTAACTATGCCCCAGATATTTGTCTCGGGGTGGTGAGAAGCTCAATGGGTTGCTAATGAAATAACTAGAAGTGGCTGCTTCAGTTTCCTCCATCTTAATAATGGGGACATTCCTAATTAGGGGTGACAGATGAGGCGGCCAGCCATTCTGACGGCCCTCCCCAACGGAAACAAGCATTTTATGGACAGATTATTGCCATTCAGGCCTTCAGAGCTTCCAGAAATTCCTGTTAGCTTTAGGACTGTGGGTGCACGGACATCGAAGGATCTGAACACACGTGGGGAGGACACCCCGGGCGCTTTGTGTGAGTGCTGACTCTGAGGGTAGACTAGCTTCTTGGCTCTCCTTCTTGCTGTTAATAGCCATGAAGCCAGGGCAGGTTCCTGATACGTTCTGAGCCTCAGTTGCCTCATCTCTAAAATGGGGATAATTAAACCTTGCTCATCAGGGGTTGTGGGGAATCCCATGAGTTAACGCGTGTTAAGCACTTAGCCCAGGGCCCAGTATTTGGAGGCCAAGAAGGTAAGATTCTTACTCTGGGATCAGGTGCCCATAAGCAGGACTTCCTGTGTTAACCACGGTCAGGTGGGCAGCCTGCTTTGCTTCATCTCAATTCTTTTTTTTTTGAAGGATGGATGCACAAAGGGCTTAAGACTCTAGACTTAGAGGAAGTTGCTTGCGCTGAACAATTCCTCCAGGAGACTGACATTATAGTCTGGAAAGTCAAGATGGTTGGGTGGGGGTGGGTTGGCTTTCCCCTGAATCACATTCCAGGAGGGACTGTTTTGGCTCTGGGGAGGTGTTCCCAAACTTTTCAGGGTCAGGAAAGTGAAGTTGTATTTGGGGAGTCTTCCCTCTCCATGCTGTGCAGTGCCAAGGTTGGCCCCGGTTGTGGGGCGGCACCGGGGAGAGCCAGAGAGACAGCACAAAGCATGGTTTGACTCGGTCTCAGTCAGGTGAGGAGGGTGGAAGGATGGGCCGTGGAATAGCCATGCGTCACTGCTCTGTCCCTTCTCTGGGGTTCTCCGCTCAGGTTCTCTTGAGTGGACATTCCAGTAGGGAACTTGGATTTTTCCATTGCAGCAACTTGAAAGGGAACTGATGATTTATTTCTTAACTGTACTTGTTGAATCCTGGTGTGATCCAGGCACTGAGCTAAGCTTTCTCTCACCATCCATCCTGACAAGACCACTCAAGATAGGTCCTGGTGAGGATGCCGAGGTTCAGAGAGGTTGAGTGACTTGCCGTGAGATGCACAGAGTGTGGCAGACTTGCACCTGCCTGCCCTGGAGCCCAGAGCAGCTACATGTAACCTCCGTGCTGCTGTGTCCTCCAGGGCTTAACACAGAACAGCACCATCCTGGGTGTGAGTCGTTGTGCACAGAAGTGGTGTTAGTGAAAGTGAAAGTTGCTCAGTAGTGTCCAACTCTTTGCGACGCTATGGACTATACAGTCCATGGAATTCTTCAGGCCAGAACACTGGAGTGGGTAGCCTTTCCTTTTCTCCAGGGCATCTTCCCAACCCAGGGGTCGAACCCAGGTCTCCCGCATTGCAGGCGGATTCTTTACCAGCTGAGCCACAAGGGGTTGGTGAACCGATGGGGAAAGGTCTGGGTCCTGCTTTTGACTGCTGCTGCTGGAAAGGGAACATTCAACCATCCACATGTCCTTACGGCCTGAGGGATGGGACTTGGTCCTTCTGATACAAGTCCTTACAATGCTGGCTCTCCATGTGCTAGAGGATTTCAGGGAAAAGGAAGCCATGTATGGCTAGATGGAGTCAGGGGTGCATCAGTGCCCTCTGATAAGCAGTAGGTCTCACGGTGTGTTTCCAGACCCATCTGGGCTTTATACTCTCCCCAGGTGAGTCCCGGTCCAGCCCACAGGTGAGCCTTGGTCCCTCAGGTGAGCCCTGGTCCAGCCCCCAGGTGAGCCTTGGTCCTGCCCCC
>NW_024070186.1:7540809-7596986 GCF_014754425.2 Oryx dammah | reverse complement strand
CCCCAGGTGAGCCTTGGTCCTGCCCCCAGGTGAGCCCTGGTCCTGCCCCCAGGTGAGCCTTGGTCCCCCAGGTGAGTCCTGGTCCTGCCCCCAGGTGAGCCTTGGTCCTGCCTCTAGGTGAGTCTTGGTCCCCCAGGTGAGTTGTGGTCCCCCAGGTGAATCCTGGTCCTGCCCCCAGGTGAGCTCTGGTGCTTACCTGGTGGAGCCCTGGTCCTGCCCATTGAACAGCCCACGGAAGTGTGTGCAAGCCTAGCGTGTCCCAAGCCACTGAAGCAGGTGACGTGGCCCAGCAGTCCTGCACAACCTGCTCTGGTTCTGGTGTCCAGGGTCATGAGGTCTGGACGCCTTTGTCTTCCTCATAGTGGAGCTGTGCCCCTTGCCCTCCTTCCTGTTGGGTGTGAAGATCTCCTGAAGGACCCCAGATCCCTTTCTCCCTCGTGAGGTCCCAGGACATCTGTGGATGAAAAGAGGAGATTGCTTTTTACAGAGACCCCTCCTAAGCCTGTGCTCTGGCTTCCTGCAGACAGACCGTGAGCCCTGGAGGATGGATTGCAGCCAGAAGGGAAGGCAAAACAAATCTCAACACTGTTTCTGTTCAGTCGCTCAATTGTGTCCAACTCTGTGACCCCATGGACTGCAGCATGCCAGGCTTCCCTGTCCTTCACTATCTCCCAGAGTTGGCTCAAACTCATGTTCATTGAGTCAGTGATGCCATCCAACATCTCATCCTCTGTCATCCGCTTCTCCTGCCTTCAATCTTGCCCAGCATCAGGGTCTTTTCAAATGAGTCAACTCTTGGCATCAGGTGGCCAAAGTATTGGAGCTTCAGCTTCAGCATCAGTCCTTCCAATAAACATTCAGGACTGATCTCCTTTAGGATGGAATGGTTGGATCTCCTTGCAGTCCAAGGGACGCTCCAAAGTCTCCTCCAGCACCACAGATTGAAAGCATCAGTTCTTTGGCGCTCAACCTTCTTTATGATCCAACTCTCACATCCTCACATGACTACAGCAACAACCATAGTTTGACTATACAGACCTTTGTTGGCAGAGTGATATCTCTGCTTTTTAATATGCGGTCTGGGTTTGTCATAGCTTTGTCAACACTGTGTATTTTCTGTTTTTAAAAATGTGTCAGAAAAGCATAACTAAATACAGATCCAGGCAGGAAGAGCCAACGTCCCTTTTCTGGCGCACTTCCATTGTTCCAGTGTGGTTGACCTTTGCAGTCATCTCATTATCTCCTTGCAGGATGACAGCCTGCAAGGTTTAGCACCATTTATCTGCTGAACAGTGGAGGCTACCGAGGACTCTACAAGTGGTTTATGTTTTGACTGTGTTCCAAATTATGCAAGTCATCCCCTCTGGTGGATAACGGCAGGTCCCCGAATCCTTTGTCCCCGGTCCCTTCTGCCTCCCTGCTGCCCTCTCCTGTTCACGGGGAGACTCTACCTGGAATGTCCTTTTTCCCCAGTGGCCACTGGGAATTCCCATATGGGTTTCAGCCCCTGCTTTCTTCTCAATGCCCTCTGCTTTGGGGACAGTTAGCCTGGACAGTAGAGAAGAGCCTTCCCCCCCAAAGTCTGACAGTTTGGGTTTGACCCTGGCATAGCCTCCAAAGAACCTCTAAGGGGCAGGATGGAGGGCAACCTCTAACCTCGGTGCTCCTGTCTCCTTGCTGTTCCACGAGGTAACAGTAGCTACCACCCACCTGGTTGTTGTGGGCGGGAGAGAGGTCACATGCTCTTTGGTTCTTTCCCTATGAAGCTTGCAAATGGTGCCTGTCATATGAAAAACTCCCAAGGGGAATCGTCTTTGTCCTGATGCCTTTGGGACTCTTCTGCAGAATCTTCTTGGTGGAGCCCAGACACAGATCAAATCACTCCTGTTCAGACTGGAGAATCATGACCTTGGGGGGTCTCCTGAGAGCAGGGGAAACGCAAATGGTTCTGGACCTGACGGTGTGGCCGCCTTTCTGTGTGTGGGTGCTTCTCTTTCTGGATTTCCCTCCCTTTGCTGAATGGACACACGGCGGTTTGGGCTTTGTATTCAGCTCCTAGAGGCGGCTGGAACAAGTCATCACGGATGGGGTGGTTAAAACACAAACCTGTATTTTAAATTTTTTTCCACATTGCACAGCATGCAGGATCTTAGTCTCCTGATCAGGGATTGAACCTGTGCCCCTGCCGTGGAAGTGCAGAATCTCAACGACTGGACCACCTGGGAAGTTCTAACAGGCCTGTACTATCTCGCTATTTTGGAGCCAGAAGTCCAACATCAGAGTCTTGACAATCCTGGGCGCCCTCTGGAGGCTCTGGGGGAGGAGGCTCCTTGTCTCTTCCAGCCTCTGGTGGCTCCCGCCATTCCTTGGCTTGTGGCAACATCCTTCCAACCTGTTCCTGTCTTCCCTTAGCCTTGGCCTCTGAGTCTGTCTTTTCCTCTTCATAGAAAGACACTAGCCATTGCACTGAGGGCTTACCCCGTGATCTCGTTTTTTGAAATAAGTATATTTTATCTATTTATCTGTGGCTGCGCTGGTCCCCATTGCTCTTCAAGGGCTCTCTCTAGCTGCTGGGAATGGGCTTCTCTTTGCGGTGGCTTCTCTTGTTGTAGAGCATGGGCTCTAGACGGCAGGCTCAGTAGCTGTCGCCCGTGGGCTTGAGAGCACAGGCTCAATAATTGTGGAGCACAGATTCAGTTGTTCCTCGGCACCTGGGATCTCCCCTGACCAGGGACTGAACTGCTATCCTCTGCACTGGCAGGCAGATTCTTAACCACTGGACCAGCAGGGAAGTCCTCTATAATCTCACCTTGCATGCACACTAAGTCGCTTCAGTCGTGTCCGACTCTGCAACCCTATGGACTGTAGCTCTCCAGGCTCCTCTGTCCATAGGGATCCTCCAGGCAAGAATACTGGAGTGGGTAGTCATTTCCTTCTCCAGGAGATCTTCCCGACCCAGGGATTGAACCCATGTCTCTTATGTCCCCTGCAGTGGCAGGCAGATTTCTTTTTTTCTTTACCACTGGTGCCACCTGGCAAGAATGATCTTATCTTAACTTTAACTAATTATGTCTGCAAAGACTCTATTTCCAAACAAGGTCACATTCTGAGTTTCCAGGTGGACATGACTTTCTGGGAAGATCGATCCAATCTACTACAGGTGTTAACTGCGGGGTCAGCAAGGGATGAGCACACACTCATGCCTGGGTGGCCTGGAAGCTCTTTCATCCAGGCCCCTAAACAGACTGACTAGATTGGAGAATTTTCCTCTGCTTTGTTCCCCCAGGGTCCACAGCAGCTCAGAAATTCCCTGCCCTCTGCTGGCATTTCCCTGACTTCTTGCAGACTCATCTTTCTACATCTTCCTTTCCCCCACCGTCATCCCAAGTACCCTACAATGAAACCAAAGCCACGTCTGAGTGCTGTGGCTCCCGAGAGGGTAAATAATTTTTTTTAAATGCCAGAATGTTTAAAAGCAAAACATTTTGAATTTGAAAACAGCATAGAGATAACCGCAACCTATAAATCAAGGAATTGGTGGGGCTCCAAAAATGCTCAAGCCAAAGTCTTTCTGTTCTTCCCCCTTTCAGCTCTGTTGTCTGTTGACATGCCCTCTTGGGGTTTGTGGGGGGATTTCATTCTGCTGGTTTTGTGCACACAGAACAGACCTCCAGGTCTTGGCAGCCCTTAGGGAGCAGGAGCTGGAAAGCAATTATGGCCAAGAATCCCTTCCTTTCAGGAACTCGTGGTGTTTTGTTCCTATGCTCTAGGGGTTTATGCAGCATTGCAGCGCTTGAAGGCTCATCTCTCTGTGCACAGAGGTGGGAGCTGCAGGTGAGTGACTGTCCCATTTGGCTCAGAGTGGGTGACGGCACAGCCCAAAGCTGGTTCTCCTCCGGCTGCTGGCGACACTGTTGTGGGGCAGAGAAGGGCTGGTGGTCCCCACTAACTTGTGTCTCTTTCATCTTTGGTGCTGGTGGTCTGCCTCTGGCATTTTCCAGAGTGGACAAGACCTCCCAGACTGTGTTTGGGATCCTGTTTGACATCAGTTACTTGGTCAAGCTGTGTCCTAGGGCCAGCTGGGCAGCTGTCTGACAGCATTTCTCATCTTGGGCTTCTCCCGTCTAGGGCTTGTTAGGGCCCGTTTCACATCTCACAGAAGTAAAGATCTTTCTTTGTGTGCGTGATTCAGTTTAACTTATTATTTAAGAAATTGTTAACTGAAGTATGTGCTCTGCGTGCTAAGTCGCTCAGTCGTATCTGACTCTCTGTGACCCCACGGACTGTAGCCCGCCAGGCTCCTCTGTCCCTGGGATTCTCCAGGCAAGAATACTGGAGTGGGCTGCCATGCCCTCCTCCAGGGGATCTTCCCAACCCAGGGATCAAACCTGCGTCTCTTGTCTCCTGCCATGGCAGCCAGGTTTTGGAAGCTGGCAATTGAAATATAATAGGTGTACAATATAGTACAATATTATATAAGTTACAGGTGTACATTAGAGTGATTTACAACTTTAAAGGTTATATTTTATAGTTATTATAAATATTGCCTATATTCCCCATGTTGTACAATATACTCTTGTAGCTTTTTTTTTAAAAAAACTATTTATTTGGCTGCTCCAGGTCTCAGTTTTGGCATGCAGGATCTAGTTCTTTGACCAGGGACTGAACCCAGGCCCCTGGAGTCTTATCCAGGGGACCATCAGGGAAGTCCCACTGTCGCTTATCTTATCAGAACAGCTTGTGCCTCCTAATCCCCTTTGCCTGCTCTGCCCCTCACCTCCCCCACTCTCGCCACCGGTCTGTTCTCTGTGTCTGTGCGTTGGCTTCCTTTTCGCTACAAAGATCGTTTTATAAGGCCGCTCTTTGGGATTTCAGCACAGGTGAAAAGCTCAGGAATGAACAGAGGTCAGACCTGAGCTCAGACCTGAGCAGAGGTCTTGCCTATTGCATTGTCATGAGGGAGACACGCTAATGCTCTAATTGGAATGTTATTAATATGACGAGTTTCTATTTTTCTCATTGCTTTTTTTTGAGGGGTGAGAGAAGGAATGTGTGAATGTGGAGAAAGTTAAGCAGGGGCCTCAGTGCATATTGCTGGAACTTAGAAGGGGGCGGTGGCATCATGTAACCTGGGCTGAAGGATTAAACCTTTCAAGGGGTCCTTCCAGATGGAGCTTCAGGTGGATTTGGAAGGAAACCGCAGTGTGCTGCAATGCAGGCAGGCAGGGTTTTTCTAATCGGGTGGCGGTGGGTAGTGAACCTGCCCACCAACCGCCCGCCGCCTGCCCCACCATGACAGAGTGGAGTCTCTGGCTCCTCGGCTCTGGGGTTGGGGTGGGCACTGTGACTGTTTGGGCCAACAGAATGTGGTGACAAGTGGTTCAGCTCCTGGTGAGACAGGCTGGCACCCGGGTCTTTACTGGAGTGCTTGAACCTGGACAAAGGTCTTCTCCAGGAACAGATGCAAAGAAATTATAATGGACTAAAGAGAACTGCACGCAGGCACAGTTGGGGCCAATTTGAACAAGATACAAGAAAGGCCACAGATCAATTGCCGTTTCTGCGGTGCTGGGAGCAAAAGCAGGGTACTGTGCTGTGACCCCTGCACACAGCACCAGCCAGGGGGTGGCAGGCCCCCTGAGCCACTCCTCTGGGCCCGACCCACCCATCTGCTCCTCCCCCCACCCCATTTAAAGGGCCAGCTCACCTCCCTCGGGGAGTGAGCAAGGGAGACTGTTACTTGTTCTAGGTCCCTCTTGCAGCAGCACGAGTCCCAGTTCAGTTCAGTTCAGTCGCTCAGTCGTGTCCGACTCTGCGACCCCACGGACCGCAGCACGCCAGGCCTTCCTGTCCATCCCCAACTCCTGGAGCTTACTCAAACTCATGCCCATGGAGTCGGTGATGCCATCCAACCATCTTGTCCTCTGTTGTCCCCCCTCCTCCAGCTTTCAACCTTTCCCAGCATCAGAGTCATCTCAAATGTCCCAGAGTCCCAGTAAAGCCTTATCCAAATTCCCAGTCTGGTCTGTTGTGCTTGTGCTCAGCCCAGTTGCTTTTCCACTTCTGTAGACTCAGAGCAAACAGTTGATTTCCTCTCTTTTTGGACTCTCATTATATGATGGCACGGTCACAGCAGAAACTGTCCCTCTGTAGCACATTTACACACAGGTGCAAGGAATTCCGTATCTGTTATCTCACTTAATCCGTGCTCAGTCACCCAGTTGTGTCCGACTCTTCACGATCCCATGGACTATAGCCCGCCAGGCTCCTCTGGCCATGGGATTTCCCTGGGCAAGAATACTGGAGTGGGTTGCCATTTCCTCCTCCAGGGGATCTTCTGGACCCAGGGCCTCTTAAGAATTTCTACTGATTCAAGAATCAAGAACCCTGCTGGCTAACATAGGCGCTGCCCTCCACTGAACGGTGGGGGCATCTTGCCTCTTGGAAGCACCTGTCTTGTAAGGAGTGGGATACTTGGAGATGCCCATGGGGGTGGGCAAAGTCTGTGTCCAGGGACCAGGAACGTCCTTGGGCACCCAGCAGATAGCTCACTGGAGCTGAGATACACCATCCCTGCTCACCCTCCCTGACTCCTGACCCACAATGTCCTGAGCCAAACCAACAGCTTCGTGAAGGCTTTAAGTCTGGTGTGGCTTCACATGGAGCGGTGCTTACCTGGGGCATTTTTGTCAAGATAAGACTGGTCACCTGGCTGGGCTGAGGAGGAGGCTGGGTGAAAAGTGGCTCCAGTAAGAAAGTGAAAGTGAAAGTCGCTTAGTCGTGTCCAACTCTTTGTGATCCCATAGATATACAATCCATGGAGTTCTCCAGGCCAGAATACTGGAGTGGGTAGCCTTTCCCTTCTCCAGGGGATCTTCCCCACCCAGGGATCAAACCCAGGTCTCCCGCATTGTGGGTGTATTCTTTACCAGCTGAGCCACAAGGGAAGTCCAAGAATACTGGAGTAGGTAGCCTATCCCTTCTCCAGCAGATCTTCCCAACCCAGGAATCGAACCAAGGTCTGCTGCATTGCCGGCTGATTCTTTACCAACTGAGCGATCAGGGAAGGAAGCGGTGGATAAAGATTCCAGCTGCTCTCCCAGGTGAAGGTGAAGGTGAAGAGGGTCTTCTGGTGGGGACCAGCGCAGGTACAGATGCCTGCAGGAGGCCTCATCTCTCTGCCTCTGGGTGGGGGCAGGGGAGCTGGAACAGTAAACACAGGGGATTCCCGAGTTCCATCACTTATCAGATGCCAACTGAGCTCACATGTGCTCAGCACGTGAGATAGGCATGTGACAGACATCACCCTGGTCCCAAGAAATCCCTGCCTATCCCTGGGGAGAAAGAAGTCCCGCAGGATGGAGATGAGGCCAGAGGCAGGGTCGCAGTGGATGGGGAGTGGGCTCCTATGGGGTTTGGGCCCCTTGATTAGGCAGCTGACCAGTGTCCCCGGACCAGTCAGGTCCTGGCCAGCCTGCCCCGTCTCTGCCTGCCACTGGGCTGCTGGATGCCCTGCTTGATGGCCAGTCTGGGGAGAGACTCAGCCAGACTGGAGTTAGTGGCGGGACCGCTGACCCACGTCAGCTGGTTTCCTTCATCGTTGCCGCTGTTGAGCCCCTGCTGGTCTCGGCTCCTTGGCTAAGCTTCTGCTGCCCCCTCCCGGCTGGAGCCTAGTGACCCTGTCACCGCATGGGTAGTGATGGTTGGTTGTGGTTTCCATTTCTGCCTCTCAGCATGAATTTGCTGGATCGTCTCCCAGATTTTAACATGCATGTAACTGGCAGTATAGTTTTCAGTTCAATATTATCATTGTATTAATAGCTTGCCATGTCATTTATGACTAAGTGTTATAATCTTTGAGCCTGTTTTCTCAGCTAGAAAATCAGACTAATACTACTGATTTCGCAGGGCTACAAGGATTAAGTGGGCTTCCCAGGTGGCACAGCGGTAAAGAATCTGCTTGCCAATGCATAAGATGAGAGTTCTATCCCTGGGTTAGGATGCCTGGAGAAGGAACTGGCAACCCACTCCAGCATTCTTGCTTGGAGAATCCCATGGACAGAGGAGCTTGGCAGGCTACAGTCCATGGGGTTGCAAAGAATTGAACACGACTGGGCAACTGAGCAAGGTTAAGTGAAATAACAGATGTGGAATTCCTTGCACGTGTATGTAAATGTGCTACTGAGCGATGGTTTTGTTGTTGCGGTTGTGCCTTCATGTAATCGGAGTCCAAAAAGAGAGGGAATCAACTGTTCACTCTGAGTCTACAGAAGTGGAAAAACAAGTTTTTGGAGAAACAAGTTTTGGCCTGTGGGGAAGAAGCTGGGAATGGAGACCTAAAATGTACTGAGGGTGGCCCTGTCACTTGTTTACCCAGCTCTGGGAGGGACACAGTGTGGTTTGAGGAACTTACCTTCTTATTTTCTTGGGATTCCTTGATGCTGGAGTGCAGGGAAGCAGAGTCTGATCTGCTCAAAGCAACTTTTATGGATGAGATTTAGCTTTCAAGTCTTCCTTCTAGAGATGACTTCAGGACTTTGAGGGGGGAAAAAAAAACATGAAGTTGTGATTTAGGAAGATTGTAACTCAAGCATTTGTTGAGAAGACACCAAATACTTTATTTCCTTGTAAGAGAAGAAAGATCATATTATATGATCAAAATGTGTGGAAGGAGGTGTGCATCGTGTTGTCTAAAGAAAGCCTGAGGAGACCTTCCGGGTTCCCCTGGTGGCTCAGTGGTAAAGAATACGCCTGCCATTGCAGGAAACACAGGTTTGATTCCTGGGTCAGGAAGATCCCCTGGAGGAGGAAATGGCAACCCACTCCAGTATTCTTGCCTGGGAAGTCCCGTGGACAGAGGAGTCTGGTGGGCTACCGTCCATGGGGTTGCAAAAGAGTCAGACATGACTTAATGACTAAACGACAATAAAAGCAAAGTGACCTTCAGGAAAGCATTAGCAGTGGGAGATGATGGCTGCCCTGAATCCCACTGGATCCAGCGTTCATTTCTTTTGGTGGTCTGCCACATGATGATTGGGAAAGCACTTGCCTTTCTATAGGCTATCTATTGACCTTAGATGCCTGCATTATAGCCTACTGGTTGGAAACCTTCAGGTCAGGATGATGAACGATAATCAGACAAGTGGACCTCTTTTAAAAATGCAAACTAATAAATTTCACAAAAATCACTCATTAGGGCATGCTAGGATGTGAGCAGTGCAGTATGCTTTGTCAAAATGTCGGATGAGATAATTTGGTAGAATGAACCATTCTACCATAGATGGAGGCACCAGATCATTCTCAGTTGGCCAAGAGAGAGAGATTTTCAAAATATAACATAGCTGTGAAAGCAGTAATAGGAGTTTCTATGGCTGCTATCATCACCTGAATGGCATATCATGAATGTCACTACTCTTTCTCTTCAATCCAACCACCCATTCCCCAACCCACCCTATTCATCCATCCATCCACTCATTCATCCATCCATCCACTCATTCATCCATCCATTCCTCCACCCATCCATCCACTCATCCATCCATCCAAACATCTGTCCACCCACTCATCCATTCATCCACCTATCCATCCACTTGTCCATCCATCCAAACATCCATCCATCCATCCAACCATCCAGCTATCCACTCATCCATCCATCCATCCATCCATCCATGCACCCACACATCCATCCATCCATCCACCCATCCATCCATCCATGCATCCGTTCATCCATCCATCCATGCATCCGTTCATCCATCCATCCAAACATCTGTCCATCCACTCATCCATCCATCCACTCACTCATCCATCCATCCAGCCATCCATCCATCCATCCAACCAATCATCCATCCACCCACTCATCCATCCATCCATTCATCTCCCCACCTATCCATTCATCCATTCGTCTACTCATCCATCCAACAAAAAAACATTGAGCACCAACTAAGTGCCAAGTATTATGGAATGTGCTGGGGACAGATAGGTGAGACAATCCTTGGCTGTATGGAGTTTGTTGTCTGCTGGGGACAACAGACAAGAAGGGTTAATGTGCAGTGCAGTGCTAGTTTATGAGCTCTCAGGATAGAGATTTGGAAGCCTGCTAGGGTCAGGGGAGTCAGGGAAGGATGTTTGAGCTTCCTGGATGGCTTCAGATTCACATACCAGGAGGAAAAGGCAACGTTTTCAAGGTCTAGGTGTCCTGGGAGGGTGTGCCCTGTTGGTGAATGTAGATATTTGATAAAGGGGGCTTGTGGGCTGGCATACGGGCCCATCCTTATGCACCCAGCAAGGAGTTTGCATGTGATGCTGCACAGCAGTGGTTATTGACCTGGGCCCCGAGGACAGGGGCCCAGGGCATTTAGGGACAGGGCTCATAACCGCCCCTCCTGCTACAACCAGGCAACTCCACTTCTGTCTGATTTAATTAGTGAGCGCCTGCTTGAGAGTTCCATCAGAAAAAAGTTTCTGCAGTTTAGTTTGGAAACCACCAGAGTAGACGAGGACACTCCAGCTATGGGTCTGGCTGGGGAATTGTTCTAGACAGTCCCTCCGGGGTAATGTGGAGGGTGGTTCCAGGGGAGTCAGCAAGGACAGGGCCTCTTCTCTTGGGCAGCTGAAGGGGTGGGAGCATCTCCATGGGTTTCTTTGGGCCTGGGGAGCACTAAGTGGGTCAGATGGGCAAGGGGCTGGGGGATGCGGATGACACGTCAGTAACACTGCCAGGCGCAGCAGCAAGACTGGGTGGGGGTCAGACTAGGAAAGGTGGGATGAGATAGCCTCAGTGTCCTGAGAGCTTTATCTCATGTCCCACAGCCTCTGGGTAAAGACTCAGATATGTGTGCGTGTGTCTATATATATGTATATAGGGCTTCCACAATGGCTCAGTGGTAAAGAATTCACCTGCAGCGCAGGAGACACAGGAAATGTGGGTTCGATCCCTGGGTCAGGAAGATCTCCTGGAGGAGGGCATGGCAATGCACTCCAGTATTCTTGCCTGGAGAATGCCATGGACAGAGGAGCTTGGTAGGCTACAGTCCGTAGGGCCGCAAAAAGTCGGCCATGACTAAAGTGACTGAACACACACACACACATACGTATTTACCAATTGCCCAAGACATTTGTTAAAAATGTCGTGAACATATTTGTAGAGTAAAACTGTTTTAAAAAACAGAGAGGGAGAGGGTGGGAGGTTATGAGAGAGAATGAGAGAAGCCAGCGCTTTGATATCACACCCAGAAACACAGGAAGACGCTATCTTATAAATGAGCCATATGAGCTCCATTCCTAAAATAGTTTTAGTGCACTGCATTTTTAGAAAAAGGGAAATACCCTAGGTCCAATGGAAAGGTTTCTGTAACGCCATCAGCAGTTCATGGGGCTGTCCTCGTGTGACTACCCGTCTGTGACCCTGAGTTGAGAACATCGAGACCCCTGAGCTGTGGGTGATGGCTGCCCATCCACCATCACTGGTGAACTGACCCAGGTCTATTTCACACGGCATCTCCCATGCATGTTGTGGTGTGAGGCACCTGGGCTGGACCCACGGGTTTGGTTTGTGCCTCCAAGGGTGGGCGGCCAAGCCCTCTGGAGTCAGAGCTGAGGTGCTGGATTTGGCCAGAGCCAACCCCTTGCAAAGTGGAAAACTGAGACCATGGAAAACCCTCTCTTAAGAATGCTTCTTGAGTTCAACATTGGACCTTGTCAGATATTGCTGAAGTCCTCTAGTGAAGATACTTAAGGGAATTCCCGGGTGGTCCACTGGGTAGGACTCTGTGCTTCCGCTGGGGGGAGTGGAGGGATCATCCCTGGTCGGGGAGCTAAAATCTTGCACACTACAGGGCCAAAAAAAGAAAAGAAAAGAAAAAAAAAAATCCCAAAAGACAGGGCTGCGGCAAGCAGTTGTGAACTGCTGGGAGTCCTGAGGTCCCTTCCATCTTTTGTTGCTGTTGTTACCATTAAAAAAAAAAATTTCCATGGGAGGATAATTACCTAACAGTATTGTGTTGGTTTTTGTCATACATCAACATGAATTGGCCATAGGCATACATGTCTCCCTTCCCTTCCGGACCAACCCCTCCTCCATTTCTCCAGGTCATCACAGAACCTGCCCTTTGGGTGCCCTATGTCATACATCAAACTCCCACTGATGATCTGTTTTACATATGGTAATATTTCATGGGCTCCAAAATCACTGCAGATGGTGACTGCAGCCATGAAATAAGAAGACGCTTACTTCTTGGAAGAAAAGTTATGACCAACCTAGATAGTATATTCAAAAGCAGAGACATTACTTTGCCAACTAAGGTCCGTCTAGTCAAGGCTATGGTTTTTCCAGTAGTCATGTATGGATGTGAGAATTGAACTATAAAGAGAGCTGAGCGCCGAAGAATTGACACTTTTGAACTGTGGTGTTGGAGAAGACTCTTGAGAGTCCCTTGGACTGCAAGGAGATTCAACCAGTCCATCCTAAAGGAAATCAGTCCTGAATGTTCATTGGAAGGACTGATGTTGAAGCTGAAACTCCAATACTTTGGCCACCTGATGCGAAGAGCTGACTCATTGGAAAAGACCCTGATGCTGGGAAAGATTGAAGGCAGGAGGAGAAGGGGATGACAGTGGATGAGATGGTTGGATGGCATCACTGACTCAACGCACATGAGTGTGAGTAAACTTTGGGAGTTGGTGATGGACAGGGAGGCCTGGCATGCTGCAATCCATGGGGTCGCAAAGAGTCAGACATGACTGAGCGACTGAACTGAACTGAACTGAATATTTCATGAGGTGCAGACATCTAGCCGGTATTGGATGGGTCCCACCTGGTTGGGCAGGTGTGGGAAGGAGCAAGGCTGACCTGTTGCTGGGATCTGACTATGGGCAGAGGAAGGGGAGGTGGGAGGGAGACAGAGGAAGAGACACACAGAGAAAGAGAAAGAGAGAGGCTGAGTTATTCTGAAGCCACGATAAGGTTCTTGATTTATATGGGCGGGAGGTCTGACTTCCTGGGTGATCCTGTGACAGGTTATGGCACTTCAAAAATGATTCATGTTCCCACCTGTAGAAAAGGCTGACTTTTGGGGACACACACACACGCGCGTGCACACACACACACACACACACACAGAAGAAACCAAGACCATATCAAATTTTGTTTTTATTGTTCCAGTCAAAAAAAAGGAGGAACACCTCAATATGTAAACAGTTACCCTAACACAGCGAGTTCTTAAAGATATATATTTTTTATTCTAAAAAAATTTGGCATTGTAGTGATTTCTTAATACATAACTTGTGCTTTTGCGCGCCGCATGCTTTCGCCTTGGTGTCCGTGCGCAGACGTACTTGGAGTTGAGTTACAAAAGGACTGAAAGGTGGTCAGGAGCCAAACCAGCGCTTGCGCCCTACCTGGCTTTCCTTTCCAAAAACTGTGGCGGAAAGGTTGGCAATATTGACTTCAAAAGCCGATCTAGTTGTTTATTGGGAGCCAAAGTCAGAAGATTTGTAGAATTTTGGAAAAATGCATTTTTTTTTTCAGTTCATCACTAAAGGACCATTGGTTTTGCTCAAGGAAAACTTCATTTTTTGCATTGTACTCTTTAGTATCTATAAATCTCTCTTGTAATTACCCCTGTTTCATGATTTTGCTGGACATGTAGATTACTTCTAAATGCTATGGAAATTCTACCAACGATGTTTTCTACAGATTCACTGAATCATTTCAACTTGCTTGACAGTGTGGTCAAGGACATTTTGCTTTTTTTTCCCCCTCAGTAAAACTCATTCTTTAAAAATAAAAACTCAATCCTAAAGCCTTGAAAGCCTTGTATGCAAAGTGGTGGGTTTACTAATAAATGCTACTGTGCTATTCTTTCTGTGGTCCGTGTTCCTTAACCTGGAATCCTAAGTCTTCTACAATTTAGCACCAGTTTTCAAAATGCATATTTTATCAAATCCTACAATAAATTATCTCTCCGCATCTAGGCTGACCTGGCTACCATCTCCCAATCTTGCTTTGTGTTTGCCTAGCATTGGACCCTCTCTCATGCTGACTCCTCAAACTGCAAGGAAAGCCCTCCCTCTTGGATTTCTACATTCCAACTCCCATTTAGTCTTGAGGAATGTCAGGATGAATGTCCCTTCCTTTCCCAGGAAACCATTCCCGAGGGCTTACATGGAAACCGACCTGCTTTCTTTAAATTTCAGAACAGTTGGTATACCCTCTATATTAGGTTGTCCTATTCTGAAAACTAGAGTATGTTAATTTCCCTCTATGCCTTAATATCTTCATTTGTAAAGTGCGAGTCAATATTTGCTCACTGGGCTCCTGTGTGGCTTGGTGCACTCAGCACGTGTTGTCACATGTTGAGAGCTGGTAGCCATGAGGTTGGTTGTGGGCTTACTGAGGGCAGAGGAAGTCACCATTTCTTAGAATCTTCAGGGTAACTTGCCTAGGACATCACCCACTGCACTGCAACCGCTCACGGCCAATACTCAGTCCAGCATATGTGGATCTAGGACAATTAAGTATGGGGCATCCACTTCCAGAATATTCTGAGTGGAGTTTTTTCTTTATCTCTTCAGCGACTTACATCCCTGAGAATGGAAATACAAGTGTATGCCTGCTCCCAGCATTGGTGAACTTCATGCACCTTGAAAATGAAACATTTTATTTCTCTGTAGGTGAGATTTATCAAAACCTCAAGTTTTAAAGACTTTCTGGGAACATAATTGAATCTCTGTTTAGAAAACAGCATTTTCTAGGAACAGAAATAGACATGCTGTACCTGGGACACCAACGTGCACCCTGGTGACACCCTAGCTCGATGACTTGGTCCCAGGAGTGCCTGGGCTTTGTTTTATGTAAGTAGCTCCTGACAGTTCTATGTGGTGGTAGGGATGAGAACTCCCAGGTCCACAGAAACATGGATGTCTACAAACATGCAACGCTCAAACCAGATTAAGACTTCTCCTCAATGTCACAGATTCAGATTAAAAAAAAGACTATTAAAGTTTAGGCACTGCTGAAGACTTTTGATTTATAGAACTTTCCAGAATAATTTTCTATCTTATGAAATGGCTCACAGAACCACCTCACATTTTACCTACAGGGCCATAGTAATGTTTTTGGCCTTGTTATTTTGCTATTTTGTTAGAAAAGGCAAATATCATGAATTATCTTTCAAATAAGAGAGGAAGAGGGTGATATGGTTGAAATAAAGTAGTTGAATGAAAATGTTATTATGGTTTAAGCTTTTTGCCTCCTTAATTATGTTCTGTGTTGTTTAGTATCAACTTTTTTTTTTTTTTAATTTTTGGCTAGCCTGGGGTCCTGGATGCATGCTTCAGGGAAGGTAGAGCTGCATTCAGGTTAAAAGTAAGTTGTCAGTAACCTGTTGGGGCTGACCGAGCTGTTCATGGATGAACTTGTAAGATGTAGGCATGCACTTATTTTCTGTCAAAGACACTATATTTCCTTGGGGCTTTTTTTTTTTTTTTTTTTTTTACTGTGGAGGAGAGTATAGTGCTTATTTAGTAATACCTCATTTGTCTAGAAGGCACCCAACTCACACTTGTAGCTTGTCTATTTGCTGCAGGAAGTAAAAGAGAGAAGAATGTAGTTGGGGAGAGTATGCTGGTGACAAGCACAGGGATGGTAATGAAATTTCACTGCCGCCTGCAAAGAAATCAGTGAAACTCTTAAAAGCATCTAAGGCTTAAATCTAAATCACCTTGGGCTTAGTTAGTGTAAGGATGGAGTATACCAGATCTGATGGTGATGCAGACCAGAGCTCAGAGTCACAGAAGAAAAATACGTGGGATTCAAAGGCTTGCTGAGAAAGATGAGACTAAGAGCAGACACATGTCCTCCTCAGTCTTCACGGAAACACTCACGAAGATAAACCACATTCTGGGCCATAACACAAACCTTAACAAACTTGAAAGAGTAGAAATCATGCAATGTCTGTTTTAGACCAAAATGAAATTAAACTAGAAATCAGTAACAGAAAGATAGGTGGGAAATCTCAACGTACTTGGAAATGCAACAACATAATCTAAATAACATACAGGTTAAATAGAAATCTCAAGAGAGTTAAAACGTATTTTGGACTAAATGAAAATGGAATAACTTATCAAAACTTGTGTGATACCTTCAGAGAAGTGCTTAGAGGAACTGAGAAGGAAGAAATAAATTTTTCTTTTCAGAAGACATAGTTTTCTATGTAGAAAATCTGAAAGAATCAACCAAAAAAATTTTTTTTGCAACTAATAAGTCATTATAGCAAGGTTGCAGGATACAGGGTTAATATGCAAAACCTATGTGCCAGCAATGAACAAGTAGAATTTGAAATAAAAAGCACACCATTGTGTACATGAACACTCTCCCAAATAAAACACTTAGGTTTAAATCTAACAAAATACACAGGAGGAAAACTACAGAACTCTGATGAAAGATATAAAGATGAATGAAATAAATGGAGAGAGATAGTGCATATTTATCAATAGGAAGAGTCAATATTGTCAAGATGTCAGTTCCCCCTAAAGTGAACGACAGATTCAATGCAATTCTAGTCAAAATCCCAGAAAGTTGTTTTGTGGAAATTGACAGACTGATTCTAAAGTTTGTGCAGAGAAACAAAAGATCCAGAGTAGCCAACCTAATATTAAAGGAGAAAAACAAAGTTGGAGGACTGACACTACCCCGTCTCAAGGCTTATTGTAAAGCTACAGTAATTAAGACAGTGTGGAATTGGTGAAAGAACAGACAAATAGATCAGTGGAACAGACTAGAGAGCCCAGTAGACCCACATAAATACAGTCAACTCATCTTTGACAAAGGAGTGAAGGCAATACAGTGGAATGGAGACAATTATTTCAATAAATGATGCTGGAATAAAACTATATATTCATATTTCCAAAAAAACATGCATCTAAACACAAGCCTTACATGTTTCACAAAATTAATTCAAAACAGATCATAGATTTAGATATAAAATGCAAAACTATAAAACTTCTACCAGAGAACATGAGAAAACTTAGATGACCTTGGGTATGGCAAAGACTTTTAAAACACAACACCAAAGGCATATTTCATGAAGGAAAAATTGATAAGCTGGTCTTCATTAAAATAAAAAATTTTTGCTCTGCAAAAACACTGTCAACAGAGTAAGAAGACAAATCACAGACTGGGAGAAAATATTTGCAAAAGACCCATTTGATAAAGCACTATTATCCAAAATATACAAAGAACTCTTAAAACTCAACAATAAGAAAGTAACCTGATTTAAAAATGGGCAAAGAGATTAAACACACACATTTATGGTCTACTAATCTATGACAAAGGAGGCAAGAATATACAAGGTCAAAAAGAGGTGCTGGGAAAATTGGACACCTACATGTAAAAGAATAAAATTAGAACACTCTCTAACACCATATACAAAAATAAACTCAAAATGGATTAAAAACCTAAATGTGAGTCTGGATACTTTAAAACTCTTAGAGGAAAACATAGGCAGAATACTCTTTGAGATAAACTGAAGCAAGATCTTTTGATCCACCTCCTAGAGTAATGGAAATAAAAACAGAAATAAACAAATGGGCCCCAATTAAACCGAAAAGCTTTTGCACAGCAAAGGAAACCATAAGCAAAGTGAAAAGACAACTCACAGAATGGGAGAAAATATTTGCAAATGAAGCGACTGACAAGGGATTAATCTCCAAAATATACAAATGGCTCATCTGGCTCAATAACAAAAAATCAAACAACTCAATAAAAATAAGCAGAAAATCTCAATAGATATTTCCCCAAAGAAGGCATGCAGATGGTCAAAAAGCACATATAGAAATGCTCAACATCACTGACTGTCAGAGACATGCAAATCAACACAATACCGGTCAGAATGGCCATCATCAAAAAATCTACCAACAGTAAATGCTGGAGAGGATGTGGAGAAAAGGGAACCCTTTCGCACTCTTGGTGGAAATGTAAATTGATACCACCCCTATGGAGAACAGTATGGAGGTTCCTTAAAAAACTAAACATAGAGCTGCCATGTGATCCAGCGATCCTACTCTTGGGCATACAACCAGAGAAAACCATAATTCGAAAAGATACACTCACCTCGGTGTTCATTAGAACTCTATTTACAACAACCAAGACATGGAAGCCACTTAAATGTCCACTGACAGAGGAATGGATAAAGAAGATGTGATACATTTATACAATGGAACATTTCTCAGCCATAAAAAGAGTGAAATAGTGCCATTTTCAGCAACACGGATGAACCTAGAGACTGGTACCCTGACTGAAGCAAGTCAGAGAAAAGCAAATATCATATAATAATGCTTACATCACGGACTCGATGGACATGAGTCTGAGTGAACTCCGTGAGATGGTGATGGACAGGGAAGTCTGGCGTGCTGTGATTCATGGGGTCGCAAAGAGTCGGATACGACTGAGCGACTGAACTGAACTGAACTGACGTGGCATCTAAAAGAAGGGTATAGATGAACTTATTTACAAAACAGAAATAGAGCAAAAAACAATCTGATGGTTACCATGGTCGGGGAGAAGTGGGTAAACTGGGAGATTGAAATTGGCGTATATACATTACTGTGTTCAAACTAGTGGCTCGGTCAGTAAAGTCAGTTCTCCTCACTCAGGCAGTCAGGAGACTACTTGCAATACAGGAGACCTGGGTTCGATTCCTGGGTCAGGAAGATCCCCTGGAGAAGGAAATGGCAACCCACTCTAGTATTCTTGCCTAGGAAATTCCATGGACAGAGGAGTCTGGCAGACTCTAGTGCTTGGGGTCGCAGAAAGTTGAATATGACTGAGTGACTAAACCACCACCAACATATACAAAATAGATTCCTAAGGACCTCCTGGATAGCACAGGGAGCTCTGCTCAATACTCTGTAATGACCTACACGGGAAAGCATCTAAAAAAAGTGGGTCTCTGTATACGTACGATTGATTCACTTGGCCATGCAACAGAAACTAACCCAACATTGTAAATCAACTCTATTCCAATAAAAACTTTTAAAAAGTGGCAATTACCTGAACAGACACCTCGTCAAAGAAGAAGTACAGTGGCAAATAAACATACAAAAAGATGCTCCATATCATATATTATCAGGGAGATGCAAATGGAATCAATGAGACATCAGCACGGCCCTGTTAAAATGGCCAACATCCAAAACACTGACAACTCCAAATGCTGGCAAGAATGTGGAGCAAGAGGAATTATCGTTCGTGGTCGGTGGGAATGCAAAGTGGTCCAGCTACTTTCGAAGACAGCTTGGCAGTTTCTTACAAAACTAAACATAGCTTTATCATATGATCCAGCGTTCATGTTCCTTGGTATTTAACCAAATGGAAAAACAAAACAAAACCGATGTCTACATAAAAAACCTGCACACAGATATTTATAGCAGCTTTATTCATCATTGTCAAAACTTGGAAGCCACGAAGACGTCCTTCGGAATGTAAATAGGTAAATAAATTGTAGTACATTGGCACAATGTAGGATTATTCAGCCCTAAAAAGAAATGAGCTACCAAGCCGTGAAAGATGTGGAGGAACTTAAATGTGTATTACCAAATGAAAGAAGCTCACCTGTAAAGGCATGTACTGTATGATTCCAACTATATGTCACTGGGAAAAGGCAAGACTGAGGAGACAGTAAAAACACTAGTGGTTACCACGCTTTAGAAGGAAGGAGAGATTAAAAGGCAGAGCACGGGTTTTTAGGGCAGGGGAGCTATTCTGTATGATGCTACCATGGTGGATACAGTTCGTTATAGGCCACACACTTCTGAAAACTCAAATGCGGTTCAACGCCAAGAGCGAACCTTAATGTAAACTATTGGACTTTTGGTCATGATGATAAATCAATCTAGGCTCATCACTTGCAACAAATGTGACCACTCTGCTGGGAGATGTTGATAATGGGGGAGGTTGTGTACTGTTGGGGACAGGGATATACGGGAAGTCTCTGTATTTTTTGCTCAGTTTTGCTGTGGACCTAAAGTTACTCTAAGTAAGACAATAAAGGCTTTTGATTTGGAAAAAAGATGAGAAAACAGTTTCAGAGCAGTTCATTGATTTAGTCAAGAACATCTGGCCCTTCTGGGGATGGAACCAGGGCCAGAATCCTATTCTTCCTCGGACTGAATCCAGGTTTCCTATGAACTAGTGAAATAAAAGGCTGCTTCCTGAGCCACTGCCTGTGAGTTCAGGGCAACGTATGGTATAATTAAGAAAGAATACCACAGTGGTGGTGAGAGGGGCGGGGGAGAGGTGGTTGCTATTCTGATGGCTTTGGATTTCTGGAAATTCACTTATGTGGACCAGCTCATAACTGATTGGGAAGGATGCGTGTGTGTGTCTCTGTGTGTGTGTGTAAGTGCTTGTATATTTGTGTATGTGTGTGTATGTATGCGGGGAAGGGGTTGTTGCATTCGTCAGCTGATGTGTTAGTTATGAAAGACTGAAAACTCCCACTGCATTGTGTAATGTTTAGCACAATCTTTTTTCTTCTAGAAAAGGGAAAAAAAAAATCACATGAAGATACAAACAGGAAGCACAGGAGAAGAGGCCACACATCTGGCTGGTGCCTGTTGTCATTGGGTTAGAAAGTACGATGGAAGTCAAACTGTTCAGGTCGTGATAAATTCTCACTTTTCCCCTAGCACCTCATTTGAACGTGGCCAGATAACCAAGTGAAGCACAGACTCTGGGATCCGGTCTGGTCTGATTTGCAGAGTGTGGGCATGACTTAGAGATTTGAACATTAAGAACTTCCCTCTAAAAGCAAGTTTGCATCTTGAGCATCACCGCCTCCAAAGTTTCCCTGAGGTCACTGTCCAGTGAGATTGCTACAGAGATGTTTCTGGTTAGCATAGTTTATTCCAGTCAGAGTCACCGAGCCGGACTGAACTGAACTCTGAAATCTTCAGAGCTAAATTCCGCTTCACCTTTCATGCCAATGTAAAGGCGTTTTGGAGAAGATGCTTGAGAGTCCCTTGGACTGCAAGGAGATCCCACCAGTCCATCCTAAAGGAAATCAGTCCTGAATGTTCATTGGAAGGACTGATGTTGAAGCTGAAACTCCAATACTTTGGCCACCTGATGCGAAGAGCTGACTCATTGGAAAAGACCCTGATGCTGGGAAAGATTGAGGGCAGGAGGAGAAGGGGACGACAGAGGATGAGATGGTTGGATGGCATCACCGACTCAATGGACATGAGTTTGAGTAAAGTCCAGGAGTTGGTGATGGACGGGGAGGGCTGGCATGCTGTGGTCCATGAGGTCACAAAGAGTCAGATGTGACTGAGCAACTGAACTGAGCTGAAAGGAGTTTTTCTCAGGTTTAAAGCCACATGGAAACTTGCAAGTTCAAGGAGAAACGATGTTGAGAGGACTTTGCATTCTGGGGCAAAAATGAACACTTCTAATTGGAAATTAGGTTTTCTAAAAAAATTTGTAAGTAAAATTAAAAAATCTCTTTTGTTTGTCCTTGAGTTTATTATTGAAGCACTATTTGACTATTTGTTTTGGACCAAACTTTATCTTTTATGTAGAGATTAATAAGATGGAGGCTCTTGGACATATATGAGAAAATGTGAATTTAGTTTTGGTTTTGGGATCTTTTTAAAGGCAAATGTGATTTGAATGTGAGACTGTGCACATGGGATGATGGCTTGAAGAACAGGTTTTTAAGGAGCCTTTTGGCCTCCTAAGTGTGTGCCATCCTAGGAATGTGAGATAGGAATACCTCACACCTGGCATGCTAAATAAATACCCATTTGCCTGGGCACTGCCCCTTGTATCTTCAGTTCCCCCCAGGCTATCTCCAGGTGGAGCACTCCTGGGGAGCCTCAGCTCTCTGGGGCCTCTGCCACTTCTCATCAATGACTCCATGGAGTGGGCCATGCTGGTAGGCTGTGGTTGCCATGGCAGCAGCCATGAATGTTCCGGGTAACCAGGCACCACATAGGGGCTAGGTTTTTCCCCAGGGCACAGTCTGTGCAGATGGTGGCAGAGGAAAGACCACTTTTCACAGGCAGGTGTCTGAGTCACCATTCCAGAAACCTGCATATGTGTGAGAGCTCACCGTTGCCCCTGCATGGCTCTCATTTTAGACGAAGAATCATTGGGCTGAATAAAGATATTTGTAACTATCTTTGGCAAGCTTGTCAGCCTAGTCATAAGGACAAGAAAATTGCCCTGGAAAAGTCCAGCTTTCTCTTGGGCACAAGACTTCACTGATGTTCCATTCAGTTATGGGCTGATGTCAAAATGCCCAAGCATCACACTTGGGCCCTCAATGTCTCACGTCTGTGGGGTAGGAGCAAAATATTCTATGTTTTGGTCTCAGGTAATCCGACCATGAATATGTTACATGTTCAATTAAAACTGGTGATAGACAATGAAGTAAGAGATAGGATTAACCCCAGTAGGGGGCTTCCCACGTGGCACTAGCGGTAACCTGACTGCCAAAGCAGGAGATGTAAGTAAGAGGCAGATGTAAGTAAGAGGCACGGGTTTGATCCCTGGCTCAGGAAGATCCCCTGGAGGAGGGCATGGCAACCCACTCCAGCATTCTTGCCTGGAGAACCCCACGGACAGTGGAGCCTGGTGGGCTACAGTCTATGGGGTCGCAAAGAGTCGGACACGACTGAAGAGACTTAGCAGGCACACAGTAGGTTCTCAGTTGCAGCTCAAGAATGGAATGAACACTCAGGAAGGCGCCAGGAAGTCTGGCTTTTGGCAGTTGCTGAGGAAGGAAATTCAGAAAGAGGAGCTGGGTAGAGTGCTTAGATGACCATTTGCAGTGACATGAAAGCTCTGTGGGCACTTCGGGGACAACTTAAGTTGGGTCTCCAAGTGTGGCAATCCACGTGTGTTCCTTGCAAATAAAAAGACGATCCTTGACTTTCCCATCACATTTGGTGGCTTTCCAGAGGAAGGGAAAGAGATACAAAATTTTTTGACCTGGCTGGCTTTTTTTTTTTTTTTTTTGGTTGTGGGATGCATTTGAACACATCAAGACTCCTCACTTAAGAAGAGGGGACAGGTCAGATCATCTTGGGAGATGGCTGAAATTGCTGGATGAGCCAGTCAAGTATGTACTCAGGGCACTAGGATACCAAAACGTGACCATTTCTAGAGGCGGAAGAATTAGGTAAAAAGGAAAATAAAGCAGTGAGGTAATCACCATGGAAATGAGAACTCTCTGGGACTTTACACTTTCTTTTTTATGTGTTAGTACTGCTTAATTTTGAGTTACATATGTTAGGGGCATCCCTGTGCACAGGGGACTCAGAAGGTCTTATTTCAGTTCTTCTAGGAAGGGTTATCATCTCTGAGCCACGTGGGTGCTCTGTGAGGTCAAGAGTGCTGGCCAAGTCAAGCTCAAAAGATGTAGTGTTCCCAGCAGATGCTTCTGGGGGAGTTGTCATCAGTTAGATGGTCAGAAACCAGGGCTGGAGGGAGGGACTCACCCACAGAGGTGGTGGATATAACCAAGGCTTCTGCACTACCCAAGGCTGAGTCAAGGGGCAAGGAAAAGTGTGGTTCATATGCATCCCCCAAGTGCCGGGCTGAGAGATGATGCCAGAAGGGTACTTGCTATGATGGAATCTGTGAACAGTATTTCGTCTCTCTCTCTAAGCAGCCCTGTTAAATACCCAGAGATCCCAATCTCACAGCTGTTGGGAACCCAGCTCTCTGCGCTCCAGCGGATCCAGTTCTGCTAGCTGTGTTTAGCGGTGATAGACCCAGTGTTGATGTACCCCATAAGGCATTCAGTGTGGACTGGGGTTTTAGTAACCCAAGGTTCCATCTTAGGCTCCTGGGACGTCTTGTTCCTTTGGTTGGATATTTTATGTTTTCTATTAGAACTTTAGGTATGATGATGCATTAGGTGCTTATTTTACTAGTGCTTGTTGGTAGCAGATATTTACACTGCCTGAGAGATACAGCCCTTCATGATCTTATAAAGATTGACTGGTTGATATCATAGCATTCACGATCGGTGTTAATACAGGGGGTGCGTAGCCTTAATCTTGAAATGGTCAATTATGCTTTTTGAGCAGAAACAATTAAGTTCTCTGAAATCAAGCTCTGTTGCTTATGTGGTCACAATTCTCTAATTGACCACAGAGGATGTTAAAATGGATGTCTAGGGGTGTGGTGTCTAAGAATAACTTTTAATTACCATTTTCACTGGTGATGAATCTCAGTCACTTAGTCATGTTGCAACTTCAATGAGCTATTCTTGTGAGTATTAAAGTACTTTTTCCTCCTTCCCCCATCCCTCTTCTATTTGAATTAGGTGGCTGTATGAAGCTTTCTTTCACCAAGGTAATGGGGCCAAGTAAAAGTTTGACTCCTTTTAACATTTACTTAAGTTTTATGGTGCTGAACTTTGAGATATTTTCCCTCCCCCTTAGTTATTATGCTGTTCCACCCACCTGCAAGATGGCGAGCTTTTTGCATGATCGCAGATCCCATCGCCTAGTTTCAAACACAGGACCAAATCCATCCCAATTACCATCATTTACCTGTCAGCAATGCAATATCACAATAATTTATTACAAAAATTTTTCTTTCCCACCAAACTTCCAGGAAAGCACTTGGAAGAGAACTTGATGTATTTTTTAGTAGAACTAAATGCGTGAAAAACCTGGCTTGGCTGACCTATGTCTGGCTTTGAAAATGTTCCCTTAGAATGCAAGTGAGTTCAGTCTGGTGATACTAAAGAGTGTCATTTAATATCGATTTATCTCAAAACCCCAATGTCTGAATTTCTTCACTCCAATATTTCTGTGGTTACCAATCTTTATCTTGTACTTCAGATTCAGAAAGCATCAAACAACACACCAATTCTTTTACTACGCCTCTGTTTCTTCCTGAGCATTTTTTTCAAAGGACCTGTTTGTTTTTATTTGCATATTAACCTTTTAGCTGAGTAGCTAGAGGAAACCAGAACATGTACAGCTAAACAGGAGTGGTAGCTTAGGGTTCTTACCATATTGATCAACTGTGGGCTAGAAGAACCTGGCAAGGAAAGATGGAGAGACAGCTCAATAGTCTAGTTAGTTCTGTTCCAAGAAGGTATGAGAGGGAAGGCAGGTAGGGAGGGGAATTTGTTTGGCCATGTGGCAACCACTGCAAATCCAGGCCATCCCACTCCACAGAGACTTGGGACCTAACCATCTCAGTATTTAAACTCCTGTGAATGTCAGTGAAGCAATAGCTCAGTGAAGGAATAGCTGGGAATTCTGATAAAAAAGAATCATTCATTACTTTTAATTTCTAATATAGTAGTTTTACCATATCAGTTTCTCAAGTTGCCACTGAATTTTGCCCCACTATTTACTCTATTTACCACCCTTGGGGAAATGGTTATAATAAGGAAACAGTTTTTCTTTGAGACTCAGCTCAAAGAAACATACAAAACTGTGAAGCAGTTGTCTCTCTTATTAAAAAATAAGTTATTTTTCCTCAAACCTATGCACAATACTGGAAAATAGATTTATACTGGAAAAGATCATCATTATTCTAAGTTGCCCAGGAATCTTTTAATAGTACAGTACAATATGCTGTAGTATTTAATGGTACTAATAGTATTTAATGGTACTAATAGTATTTAATAGTACAGTACTGGGGTTGGCAAACTTCTCCTGTAAACAGTCAGATAGTAGATACTTTAGTCTTCTGGCTATGGGACCTCTGGCTAATAAACTCAACTCTGCTGTGTATTGTGAAAATGGTCATAGCAACACGTAAGCAAATGGGTGTGCCTGTGTTCCTATAAAACTTTATTTATGGATACATAAATTTGAATTTGATGTAATTTTTACATGTCACTAAATATCTTTCTCTTTCTTTTATTTTGCACATGGATTTGAGACCAGGATCTGTGATTAACTAGACTTGTGGCCTCAAGGATATTACTCAGCTTGCCCAAACCCTAGTTTTCCATCTGTAAAGTGTAAATTATAATATTCAAGCTCTCATGGTAGATTAGAATTAAATGAGATAATCCATGAAAGTGCTTTGAATGCTCCAAAACACTACACAATGTAGCATGTACTACTGTTTTGTTCTTGTTCATACTGTATTTTGTAAAAATCAAATAGTAGCCTGACCAAGTTTTGACTTCTAGATGACACTACCTCCAGAAGCTCTCTATGACGTTAAGGGCAGAAATACTTGGGGGAGGTACATTTTACTCAGTTTTGAATTAAAGGATGACATTTGCATAAATACAGGTTGGCCATAAAATCTAGAAACAAGATATTATTAATTGACTCTATTGTAATGCTATATCAATGAAACATTTATTAGGTATCTATTATCTATATTTTTTTTACTTCATAGCCATCCACTGAAAAAAATGATAGAAGACAAAGTTCACCATCTGTGTAAGACATTTAACTTTCAACTATCCTTCAGGACTCTTTTGAATCAGAGTGTCACCCAAGTCATGGCAAGACTGAAAACTAGTCAGACTAGTTTGGCAAGCTCTTTTGGAAACGACTGTATTTTATTTTATTTTTTATCTTGAATCACTTAGCTAATCAAAATCAAATAATTTCACATTCTTTCGGTGAGTTCAAATAGTTTTTGAATGGAGCTTTTGTCCACTGGCACCCACATTCATAAACACTTTCTGAATATCCCAAAGATACCGACTTCAACCTAAATACAAAAGCAAAGGGGTCGGGAAAGTAAGAAAACTTAGGGAGAGAGAAACAGGAATGTTGCTTGGAAACTTCAAAACTTAGGCTTTTAAATAAAGTCATAAATAATTTTAAAATTATAGAGTATCATGAGAAATAGACATTTCAGAGCCTTCGTTTGGTTAAACTGATAAGAGAAAATTGTGCTTTAGAAATAGGCTGAACTTTTTAGATACAGTGGCTGGAATTAATACTTGGGAACATAAGATACTAAACTAAATCGATGGAACTAGAACTGGAGAAAGAGGGAAACAGCAAAAGAGAGGGTTGGATGGAAGAAGGGGATGGGAAAAGAGACATTTCCTTCCCACGGACCTAGAGTGTCTATGTATTGGACCAAACCAGGCCAGAAGCCCATGTTTTGAAGAGATTGAAAAGCAATGACCTGACCTTACAGGGATCGCAAGGGTGTTAATCCAAAAGAGTATAGTTTGCCCATGGGACATCCAGAAACATAAACAATTTTATTAGTTACATAAAACTGACATAAACAGGTGATCTTCTAGTCGGAAAGCATGTTGGGGTGGGTGGCAATGAGAATCTGAGGGTCTCAGCAGCCCTTGGGGAGGTCATGCTTCCAGCTGAGTCTGTCTTTTCTCCAGATTGGGGTCAGCTGTGGCAAGTTGTAACCCTTTCACCTAAATTTCTTATCTGGCTAATGATACGGCCATGCTTTTATGGGAAAGGGACTCAAATATGCCACCAGACAGATCAAAATATCAAGTTGAGAGTGATCCTCATTCATTATGAATATTGAAGGATTAAAATAGTCTTGTTTATTTCAATAATGCTGGATTTCCTATAGAAATAAACAAGGGACTAGTGATCGGAGACTGGATATGGTGGAAGAGAATGCATAGAAACTGTAGAGTCATCTTTGCTGGACTGTCAATGAAAAACACCTTTCAATACTTGCTACTTAGAAAATTCAGTCTTAATGAGCTTCTTTCAGTTCCAAATCTTAACAGTTGACACAAAATACACGGTTAAACTGTGTTAGCAACAATTGTAGAAAAATAGACATGTTTGATAAGGACATTCTAATAAAAGGTTCTTCTGGAGCATCATCATTTAAAGATTCAGAGGCTCACATTACAAAAACGAGATTTGGTTCGTGTTCCGTCTCCAACTACATTGACACCAAAGACAGTGAGAAAAGGGGAAAGACCTCACACCTGGGTATCCTGTCACAGATACAGAACCGACACTTGTGTCTGCCCAAAGAGTTGCTAAGGCTCTTTGCTCAGTTGTGCGCAAGGGGCCCCACCCCAACTAGACAACAGTCTGTGTTTTATCCTTCAAGCCTTAGTAAAGCATTTGGAAAGGCCCACTGAGTCTCCAGGACCTACGCTGGCAGACTTTTTGCAGCCCCAGCTGGCCTTGCTTTGTGCTGCCATGCCCTTCCCTGCAACTCCAGTGATGCTGCAGGGTTAGCGTCCCCAAGGCAAGAGTGCCCTTTCTAAGGCTACAGTGAGGTAAGGCCACAGTGCCTCCCTACAGCCTGGCAAGAAACACACGGGGCTCCCTCCTCCTCAACTGCAACCTCCTTTTTGGAGTATGTGGAATGAAAAAAACTAACAAATGATCAATGCAAAAAGTGAAATGTTGGCAAGGAGGCAAGAGCTACGGCCAACAGTTTTGTTTTCCATATGATCAGTGCCAAGACGCGATTGTCTTGATACAAGGTGTCACAAGTGGGAGAAGAGAGACACCCTCCCTCCCCCGCCATGTCAAATTTAGGAGTTACTTTCCTTATCTCTGGGACATGCTTTTTTAGTAAATGAGGTCCCCAAACTACAGTGAAGGCCTGTGCTATCTGGTTAGGGAAGGCCAGGGCAACAGGGAAGGGCAGCTAGTTTGAGCTCTGCAATCTCCACGGTGCAAAGCCTCAAACTGAGCACAGCTGTAGGAGCTGAAAATGAACTTGGATCCAGTCAATGAATATCTGTGATGGATGGTTGTGTTAGGGAACACACAGTTTATAAATGCAAAATCAACGTGAAAGATCTGTTTCAGTGCAAAATCTCCACCTGCCCTTGAGGTTTTGTCTAAGATTCTCTTCTTTCTCTTATTTTTTCATTTGAAATATTTTTCATTTTTGAAAATTAGATTTTCAGTACAAAATATTGTTCCTTCCTTCCCTCCTTCTCTCCTCTCTTCTTTCTTTCTTTTTTCATTTACCTTTGCAGATTAAAATGAATTAAGACTGTCATTTTTTTGTCATTTTCTTTGACTGGGAGACACTTTGAATTTATAGTTTCTAACCTGTGGCATACTCTAAAGCGATTCTTTATTAGACGCTCACCAAGATTGTTGATCTAATCATTGAATATTGAGCTCTGGTAATTTCATAATAATAATAATAATAATAATAATAATAATAAATACCAATGCAAGGAATTCTGATGGCTAAGCCCCTAGGTACAGGAAGAGTGTCAGATGGAGTCAAGGGGTGTGAGAACAGTGATTATAGTATACTTTGCCCACTACATGCCATCGTGAATTTCATGACTTTAGACCCAAACCATCTTTTATGAACTTACCATGTCTCATCTTTAAACTGTGATTATAGAGTGGAAACAGTGGGAGAGTCAGTGGTTTTGTAGAAGAAAAGGTTCTCAAACTACGGTTCTACAAAGGGTGAAACTCACTGGAAAAGCATCAACACATCATTGATGGGAATTCCCTGGTGGTCCCGTGGTTAGGACTTGGCACTCCTACCCCTGCCAGGGCCCCAGGTACAATCCCTGGTCAGGGAACGAAGATCTCACAAGCTTCGCAGAGTAGTCACCCCTACCCCTCCACCCCACCCCCCCAGAAAAAAGAAGGAAAACACACACACACACACACAGAAGAAATAAAAAAATTGGTGGCATGCCAGAGCATGTTCTCCTCCTGAAATTCTGCCCCAAGCTAGTCAGTGAGGTCCTTGTAGTCTTAAAAAGGAGACCTCAGTTTTGTAAACATTTCACAGTATATCAACATATTGGTGATGGGTTTTGCCATCTACTGGACCTCCAAACTTCCCCCAGACCTATGGCTTATTAGAGTCAACGAAGGGAACAGTGAGGTACCCAAATGGCTGCCAGTCTGGGACACAGAACAAAGGCCATGCACTAAAGGGCCAGCGGTCAATGGGATCAAAGAAATCCAGAAAACAGAGACATCAGAACAGAAATGCCTACTGTACTTTGGGGATCATTTTTAAAAAAATCTTATTTCTAAAGTTATATATCTAAACCTACATTGATCTTACACCTATGTACAGTATTTAGCAGTTGTGTTCTACAGCACTTTTGTACATGCTGGGTTTTGTTACTAACTGCAAAAGAAGATAATTACATAAGGCATATATATGTACAGGGTTTTGTCTTCACCTCACCTGGGTCCTGTAACTGCAACGCCCACAGAGGGCAAGCACCTCGCCCTGTGGATGAAATTTATTGAGATGTGTAAAACGGAGGGCTCGACTCCATGTCTCACTGCGTGAATGAATAGGCACCAGAGACCTTCCTCGTCACATCCCAGGGAAACTCTTCAATGCACCCTTTTGAGCGATCTGCTATTTTACAACACATGCAGGGGAGTAGCGTAAATCTCTAGTCAGATGTGCCCTATCCCGGGAGGAGGCCAGGCTGGGGCCACAAATGAGGGCATGTGACCCCTTAACCCAATCTGCAAGCTACCTCGTCAATCTGAACTAACCGAGAGGGCAGGTAGATATTTTACACCTTGAAGATTTGTTTCCTGGTAATGCCAAACTGAAATATAAGGAAAGAACAGAGGTACAGACAGACAAGAAAGAGAATGAGAGACAAGGGAGGGTTGCAGGGGTGGGGGGTGGGGGTTGGAGAGGAGAAGGGGCGGCCCCGGGCCTGGGGACTAGACTTTGGATTCGTTCTCTAGGTTTGCCACGTCACCATTCCTCTCCGTCTGCTCTTCAGGGTTCTTTTCCTCCTCCTCAGTCTCCAGTTCTGCGTGTTGGTTGAGTTTGCTGGAGACAGACCAGCTCAGGGGCAGCTCGGCCCTGCTGGCTAACTCGGCCAGCTCTTTGGCACTGAGAGATGGGGTGCTGGTCTCGTAGGTCTCGTGGAAGCTGTTGTAGTCAACTTCGTAGAACCCGTCCTCCAGCGTCAGGACAGGTGTGAATCGGTACCCCCAGAGGATCTCACTGGTGATGTAGGAGCTTCGAGCTTGGCACGTCATCCCTGCAGAGAGGAGAGTAGAAGGATTAGTGTGCGCATGTGTGTGTGTGTGTGTGTGCGTGTGTGTGTGTACACGTGTGCACATGCAGGCTTCCCACTGACCAGGGGCCTCAGGGAGCTGGGCAGTACTGCTGCATGTAGTGTTGAGACTGTGACCTGCATAGGCTGTTGTAACAGGGAGGAACAGATCTGACTCCATATTTTATCTGCTTCCTTTAACCTTTGCACTCTGTTGCTTTTGCTGCAACTTATGAATGTTGCCGATAGCCTGAAATATACAGGAGACCCCATTTTCAAAGTTCTGACCTTTGAAGGTATAACATTGTCCTATTGGTACAGAGATAAAAAGTTGCAGAACAGAGAATAACATTTGTCTTGCTGGAGTTTACAGGAAGGTCATGACCTGAACTATGTGGACAGTTGCAAGAAGAAAGGATTTTCCCTCTGAGAAGTTTGATGTTTTCGAACTGTAGTGCTGGAGAAGACTCTTGAAAGTCCCTTAGACTGCAAGGAGATCCAATCAGTCCACTCTAAAGGAAATCAGTCCTTAATATTCATTGGAAAGACAGATACTGAAGCTGAAGCTCCAATACTTTCGCCACCTGATGCAAAGAGCAGATTCATTGGAAAAGACCCCATCACTGGGAAGGATTGAAGGCAGGAGGAGAAAGGGATGACAGAGGATGAGATGGTTGGACGGCATCATCGGCTCAATGGACATGAGTCTGAGCAAACTCCAGGAGGTAGTGTAAGACAGGGAAGCCGGGGTTCCCTGCTGCAGTCCACGGGGTCCCAAGGAGTCAGACATAAGTGAGCAATGACAACCATACACCCTCCCCTTTTAATACAAAAGGAGCCTGAATTCTAAGTCAGGTAAGATGGTTCTTTGGGACACTAGTCCACCGTCTTCTTGGGTTTGCTGGCTTTCCAAATAAAGACAACTCCTTTCTCGATTCACTGGCCTGTTGAGCAGTTCAAGCTTGGACTCGGTAACAGTGCCGCAACTAGGGAGGTGTGCTTCTTGTCACAGACGTCTAGTGTGCTACAATGTGTGTGCTCTCCTGCAGTGTCCCAGGGAGCAAGGTGGGAGTTCTGGCCCACAGCAGGCAAAGCTTACCTGCGAGGTCACAGGACAGCATGTGTGCACACGCACACGGGTGCACACTCACGTGCTGTGCCTTGTCCACGTTTTGCTCCAAATTCACCTGAGGTCATGACCGGGATCTGACATTGCTTTCAGAGGCTTTGCCTGAGCCCTGCTGGGATTTGAGTGCAGCAGCCACAGACTTGGGAAGAAAGTTGACTTCTGAACCACACTTACACGCCCTTGAGCTGGAGGCCTACGTCCCTGACGCGTGGGCCGTGACAGTGGTTCCCCAAATAAGGCTGGAAAGGAAGCCCACCCGAGTTTGTACTTTCCCTAGGACTAATGGAGATGTCTTTCAGCTCATGCAATAATATAATGATGTCACTCCCCACCTCACCCGCCCTTCCTGCTTATAGACAAGAAAACTTTTTCTAATTTGCACAAAAATGCCATGGGAACTACTGGCAGCCCAGGAGTCGGGAGTGGCTTCCTTTTACAAGTGAAAAGGCAGAACAAGGGAAATCCCACTTGTTACCTTAAGGAGAGAAAACAAGGTAACAGGCTTGGGGTGAACTAGAGGAATGTCATTGGTGCATTTTTCTCTTAGGAAACTTCTCAGGAACTGGAAGCATTCATTCAGCCATCGCTTCAGGTCTGATTTTCCCTTCAACTCAGTAAGCTCAGTGCTAAAAGCCCAGCCTGTTTTTAGGAGCCCATGAAAACTTTTATTTTCTTTTAAAGTCAGAAGAAAAAAAAAAGATTTCAGGTAGAAGAAAATGTTAATATATTCATCTCTATATAAAGTATATTACGTATTCAATGGACATGAGTTTGAGCAAACTCCAGGAGATAGTGAAGGACAGGGAAGCCTGGCATGCTGCAGTTTATGGGGTCGTGAAGAGTCGGACATGACTGAGGGACTGAACAACGAACAACAACAGCAGCATATTACACAGTATGTGTGCATGCATGCTCAGTCACTTAAGTAGAGTCTGACTCTTTGTGACCCCATGGACTGCAGCCCGCCAGGCTCCTCTGTCCCTGGGATTTCCCAGGCAAGAGGACTGGAGGGGGTTGCCATGCCCTCCTCCAGGGGATCTTCCTGACCCAGGGAGCGAACCCGCATCTCCTGCATTGCAGGCGGATTCCTGACCACTGAGCCACCGGGGAGGCCCTCATTACATGTCGTATGAAGTAGTTTAGATACTTCATACATATTATATCATGTAATTCTATAAAAATATAACTAAACATTTAAAAAATGGAATAAGGAGACCACAGAGGTGAAGCTCTGTAGGACTCATGATATTTCTACTGCCTCTTTGTGTTCATTCATCCAGGGGAGCAACCAGTCACTCATACATTGTCCGTCAGGACAGTTAATAACATGCGTTACGCAATTGCTTTATGCTGAATGCAGTTGGGATAAGGAGAATAGGACACAAATAGGTTTTACACAGAAGGGTGCAGATCTACAAAATATTCCCACAGCAGTGCATTGACTTCTCATGGCTGAAAGAAGAAAATGGTCCTAAGGATCGGGACTTAAGGAGGCAGGGACCAAAGGACTGACCTGCTGCAGCTGGCAGAGTCTGAGCCCACACAGTCCTCATGTAGCCCTTTGCTCTTCCTCTGAACCTCCAAACTGAATGCGACTCTTCTTCAATATTTTCCTGACTTGCCAATGATTTGGTCCCCTTACCCCATGCCTCTAAAACAAGTTTACAAGGCTACTAGGCATTGCAAAGCAAAGAACAACAGCATCTTGTTTTGATTGTTCAAAGAACGTTTCTCTTTGGAGTTAGCAAGTCTTTAGCTGTGTTTGGGAGTCATGGGGGAAGGCAAGTGATGGCAGGGTTATACGGGCTCAAAGTGAGGCACAGACAGGAAGTCAAAAGGAAAGATGATAAAACAACTATAACTTTTTTTCCCATAAAAGAAGCATATGTTTATTTTAACATGACTAGAAAACAGAGACAGGCACATAAAATAATATACACCCAGATTTTCATTTCTGGTTATGTAAATAGCCAAATTTACATACAGACTGGTTCCAAATAGGAAAAGGAGTACATCAAGGCTGTATATTGTCACCCTGCTTATTTAACTTATATGCAGAGTACGTCATGAGAAACGCTGGGCTGGATGAAGCACAAGCTGGAATCAAGATTGCCGGGAGAAATATCAATAACCTCAGATATGCAGATGATACCACCCTTATGGCAGAAGGTGAAGAAGAACTAAAAAGCCTCTTGATGAAAGTGAAAGAGGAGCGTGAAAAAGTTGGCTTAAAGCTCAACATTCAGAAAACGAAGATCATGGCATCCAGTCCCATCACTTCATGGGAAATAGATGGGGAAACAGTGGAAACAGTGTCAGACTTTATTTTTGGGGGCTCCAAAATCACTGCAGATGGTGACTGCAGCCATGAAATTAAAAGACACTTATGCCTTGGAAGGAAAGTTATAACCAACCTAGACAGCATATTAAAAAGCAGAGACATTACTTTGTCAACAATGGTCTGTCTAGTCAAGGCTATGGTTTTTCCAGTAGTCATGTTTGGATGTGAGAGTTGGACCATAAAGAAAGCTGAGCACCAAAGAATTGATACTTTTGAACTGTGGTGTTGGAGAAGACTCTTGAGAGTCCCTTGGACTGCAAGGAGATCCAACCAGTCCATCTTAAAGGAGATCGGTTCTGGGTGTTCATTGGAAGGACTGATGTTGAAGCTGAAACTCCAATACTTTGGCCACCTGATGGGAAGAGCTAACTCATTGGAAAAGACCCTGATGCTGGGAAAGATTGAAGGCAGGAGGAGAAGGGGACGACAGAGGATGAGATGGTTGGATGGCATCACCGACTCAATGGACATGGGTTTGGGTGGACTCCGGGAGTTGGTGATGGACAAGGAGGCCTGGTGTGCTGCGATTCATGGGGTCGCAAAGAGTTGGACATGACTGAGTGACTGAACTGAACTGAAAATAGCCAAATGGAACTAGAAATTAAAAATACAATGATTAAAATTAAACTCAATATGTTAAATTCATGTTAAAATCAATCGGTTTCACATCTGATTGGAATTGGCTGAAGAGAGAATCAGAAACTTGAGATACAGGTGTGAAGAAACCACGCAGGAAGCAGCCAAGAGGATGTCCTCGGGATGATGGGGAAGGACCTCTGAAAATCCCTCTCCTCCATGAAGGTAACGAGGACAGTGGCAGAAATTGACAAGACAAACTCTTCAAAACTCTGTAAATGAACTCCAGGAGTGTTTGTTCAAGAAAAATTGCAGAATCTCAGTAAGAACCCCAAGCTTGGCAAAGTTTCAACGTCCCCCTGCTCAGCTTGTGTTAGCCTTCAAAATCTATTGTTTGGGCTTCCCCTGGGGGCTCAGTGGTAAAGAATTGACCCGCCAGAGCAGGAGACGTGGGTTTGGCCCCTGGTCGGGGAGGACCCCACTTCTGAGGGGCAACTAAGCATGTAAGCCACAACTGCTGAAGTCTGTGCATTCCAGAGCCCATGGTCTGCAGCCAGAGAGGCCCCCACAATGAGAAGTCCATGCACGGCACCCAGAGAGTGGCCCCTGCCTGCTCCAACTAGAGAAAAAGCCCAGGCAGCAATGAAGACCCAGCACAGGCAACAATGAAAAAAAAAAAAACAGACACAAAAACAACAAACCCAATAGCCGGCAATTGTGGTGCAAAAGAGCAGCCAGCAAGTCCTGGAGGAGTGGGAACAGAATCAGAGCTCTTTCAAAGTCTCATGTCCAGAACTGTCATTATTTGAAGTTTCTAGCAGCTCCCTGGAAAGCCCTGTTCACAAAACATGTCTCTTCTTTGACTAGGCACAGATCTTGCCCAATGAAAACAGCCTTTTTCCTTGGGTCATTTGTTGAAAACAACCAGTGGCTAAATTTTGTAGTCTCCTTCCCCCAAATATATATGTTGTTCCAACCCCCCCAGAACCTCAGATTGTGACTGCATTTGAAGAGAGGGTCTTTAAAGAGGTAATTAAATTAAAATGAAGCCATGCAGGGGTGTCCTAATTCTCTGTGACTGGTGTCATTATGAGAAGAGATTAGTTATACGGATACGGACAGAGGAAAGACTATTTGAAGATACAGGGAGAAGATGGCCACCTCTATTCACAGACTGAGCAGGGAGCAGCTGACCTTGCCAGCACCTTCATCTTGCATGCCTAGCCTCCAGAATTATGAGACAATGAATTTCTGGTGTTTAAGCCTCCCAGTCTGTAGTGCGTTGTGATGTCAGCCCTAACAAATGAATGCGCTTATTGAATTTCAGTGGGATAGTCAAACACATTTTCATAGCACCACTATAATAAGATTTTGTTGTTGTTCAGTCACTGAGTCACGTCCAACTCCTTGCAACCCCATGGGCTGCAGCACGCAAAGTCCTCCCTGTCCTTCACTATCTCCCAGAATTTGCTCAAACTCATGTCTATTGAATTGGTGATGCCATCCAACCATCTCATCCTCTGTCATCCCCTTCTCCTCCTGCCTTCACTCTTTTCCAGCATCAAAGTTTTTTCTAATGAGTCGATACTTTGAATCAGGCGGCCAAAGTGTTGGAGCTTCAGTGTCAGTCCTTCCAATAAATATTCAGAGTTGGTTTCCTTATGGATGGACTGGTTTGATATCCTTGCAGTCCAAGAGACTCTGAAGAGTCTTCTCCAACACCACAGTTCAAAAGCATCAATTCTTCGGTGTTCAGCCTTCTTTATGGTCCAACTCTCACATCTGTACATGATTATTGGAAAAACCATAGCTTTGACAATATGGACCTTTACTTTGTCGGCAAAGTGATGTCTGTGCTTTCTAATACTCTGTCTAGGTTTGTTACAGCTTTTCTTTCAAGGAGCAAACCTCTTAATTTCATGGATACAGTCACCATTCGCAGTGATTTTGGAGCCCAAGAAAATAAAGTCTGTCACTGTTTCCATTTTTTCCCCATCTACTTGCCATGAAGTGATGGGACCAGATGCCATGACCTTAGTTTTCTGAATGTTGAGATTTAAGCCAGCTTTCTCAGTCTCCTCACTACCGCGTGTAAACTAGATAGCTAGTGGGAAGCTGCTGTATAGCACAGGGAGCTCAGCTCTGTGCTCTGGGATGACCTGGAGGGTGGGATGGGGGCGGGTGGGAGGGAGGCTCAAAAGGGAGGGGATATATGTAAGCATAGAGCTGATCCACGTTGTTGTATAGCAGAAACCAACACAGCAGTATAAAGCAAATCTCCTCCAATTAAAAAAAATGAGTAAGTGAGATTTAAACAAATGCTCATGGATGCTTTTCCAAGCTTTATCCATCTTTTGGCGTCCTAATTCATTGTAGAAGAGATAAAAAAAGAATATGAATATATTTGTCTAACAGTATTAAAAAGTATTTCTAGTGCAAGCTGTGAATTTTCATTTCCTTCAGAGAGATCCCTGTCTTACATATTGACATTGGTCCCAGTCCATTCTTAGAAAAAATGTGATTTTTACTGTTGTTGAAAAAATAACCAAATAAAACCAACTATGATGGAGCTGCCAGCATTACATTAGTGTGTGGCCATGGAGCTCTTGTGATTTCCAGTGTCACTTAACTCAGGGACGTGTGACTGACTCGGAGAACAAGTTTTCATGGGTTTTATTTTAGGCTTTGGAATGAGCAGAGGATGTAGAATTTTATTTCTTTAATGAAGAAGATGAAACATGAAAACATAGAAATATTGGCAACACTGATAAAGGAAAACAGGAATGATGAAGGTATATGCACCATGCAGGCGAATGTTTAGATACCGTGTATCTATATACGTGGGCCTCCCACATGGGTCGGTGGTGACGGATCTGCCTGCCAAGCAAGACACCCCAAGTGGGTTTGATCCCTGGGTCGGGAAGATCCCCTGGAGGAGGGTGTGACAATCTACCTCAGTATTCTTGCCTGGGAAAAGCCACTGACAGAGGAGCCTGGCGGGTACAGTCCACGGGGTCACAAAAGAGTCAGACACCAGACTAACAACAACAACAAATCCATACGCACATAGAAGCAATAAAATAAGAGGAGACTTTCTTGAATCCAGAAGAAAAGAAGATTCGATCAGTGTGTATGCCGTTGTGTTTGTTTTTCGTATCAGAAAGATCATTACATTGTCCCGAGGTAGGTTTCTTAAGCGAGCAAAGCAATCTGTGGAAAACGAGATGCTTCTTTTGCAGAAATGAGCAAAACCTGAAAAGTCTGATCTCCAAGTTGGGGGGCACAGCCTTTACTCTGGGCTGTCTTGCTGCTTGCATTTCTAATTCTTATGCCTGTATGTGTGCTGTCTGCTTTATCTTGAATGTCTTTTCTTTAGCAGGAAACAATGGAAACAGTGACAGATTTTATTTTCTTGGGCTCCAAAATCACAGCACATGGTGACTGCAGCCATGAAATTAAAAGATGTTTGCTCTTTGGAAGAAAAACTATGACAAACCTAGACAGCATATTAAAAAGCAGAGACATTACTTTGCCAACAAAGGTCCATATAATCAAAGCTGTGGTTTTTCCAGTAGCCATGTGTGGATGTGAGAGTTGGACCATAAAGAAAGCTGAGCACTGAAGAGCTGATGCTTTTGAACTGTGGTGTTGGAGAAGACTCTTGAGAGTCCCTTGGACTGCAAGGAGATCAAGCCAGTCAATCCTAAAGAAAACCAAGCCTATATATTCATTGGAAGGACAGATGCTGAAGCTGAAGCTCCAATACTTTGGTCACCTGATGCGAAGAACTGACTCACTGGAAAAGACCCTGATGCTGGGAAAGATTGAAGGCAGGAGGAGAAGGGGACGACAGAGGATGAGATGGTTGGATGGCAACACTGACTCAATGGACATGGGTTTGGGTGGACTCTGGGAATTGGTGATGGTAGGGAGGCCTGGCGTGCTGCGGTTCATGGGGTCACAAAGAGTTGGACACGACCGAGCGACTGAACCAGCAATACTGTGTAACATAATATGTGACATACGTTATTTTGTACTTATCAAGTATTATATTTTAAAAGGGGCTTCCCTGGTGGCTCAGACGGTAAAGCGTCTGCCTGCGATGTAGGAAACCTGGGTTCAATCAGTAATTCCATTTTTTGTTGTAGTATTAGCCTGCTTATGTTTTGTGTAAGGGCCCTTCTTGTTCTGTGTTTTCAAAACTGTTTTTTTTTTTTTTCCCTTGAAGAATAGTTGATTTACAATGTGTTAGTTTCAGGTATACAGCAAAGTGATTAAGTTATATGTGTATATATTCTTTTCAAAGTATTCTCCAATGTGGCTTATTACAAGATACTGAATAGTTCTCTGTGCTATAGAGTAGGTCCCTGTTGTTTATATGAACTTACTCTTTTTATGTAAAGAATTGGAAACAGTAGAAAATAATTGTGACATAATCTAATCTATATAATTCTGCTTTGTACTATCATTTATGGGTTTCCCTGTAGCTCAGCTGGTGAAGAATCTGCCTGCAAAGGCAAGAGACCCGGGTTCCATTCCTGGGTCAGGAAGATCTACTGGAGAAGGGATAGTATACCCATTCCAGTATTCTTGGGCTTCCCTGGTGGCTCAGATTGTAAAGAATCCACCTGCAATGCAGGAGACCTGGGTTTAATCCCTGGGTTGGAAAGGTCCTCTGGAGAAGGGAACAGCTACCCACTCCAGTATTCTGGCCTGGAGAATTCCATGCAGTGTACAGTTCATGGGGTCCCAAAGAGCTGGACTGTCATTTAAATGTTTCCAAGCATCTGTTGGCTCAAAATGGCTATAATGATTTTCTTCAAGCTATTCTGTTCTCAGAACTGCTAACCACTATTTTTTTTGGTGATATTTATTAAATGCAACCCATATGCTAAGTATTGCGTTCCTAGCCTCAAGAGACCAACAGTCCATCTTTTCATTCCTGTAGCAGTTCAGCCTCAGATATTCTGATGGACTTTCAGAAGTGAGGACCCTGGCCTAAAGACCAAGGACTCATCAAGACCAACATCCAATAGGATGCCTGGGGCCTTTGGAATGAATGGTGGGGATGGGGAGGGAGGTTTGGTACCTCTGGGGTCTAACCTCCATTCCTGTCTCCTTGGCTCCATGTTCTAGCTGGTGGAGCTAAACCGAAGTGCGTGATAGTGTTTGCTACCTTTCAACTAACTTTTCATGCATTTTTGTTTCCTTGACAGTGAGTCAGAAATTAGGTCTCTGTGAGTAGAATGCCGCCTACTCAGCCTCCTTGACTGCTTTCTGTGCAAATAAGCCTGGGAGATGCCACCGCTGCGAGTTAACTTAGAGGAGGGTGAGATGAAGTCGGAGATGGGGATGCGGTTGGAAGACTTGTGCTCTGAATGACAGTCTCCATTTCTCTCATTCTGAATTATCATGTCACTGTCACCTTCATGGAACCCTCCTAAGTAGTTGCTCTGAGCTGGGGCTTTCCCAAGGCCTTTACCCTGTCTATTTCACTTAATCCTTACACCAGTGCTGTGAACAGCTGCTGTTACACTGCTCTTGTTCTACAGATGAAGAAACTGAGGAGTGGAGACCACTCACGTCCCATCCCTGGGGAATCTGGCCTCGCCATCTCAAGAAAAACAGCTGGACATTGACATTATAAGACAGCATGGAGGCCAGCGGGGTTGGAGGAGAAAGGGCCTCTTGGCATGTTCTTGGGCCAGGCAAGCCTTTTTGACTTTGTGCTTGAGAAGGCTGCTTGATTTCTGCCAAAGCTTGTCGGGTCTAAGTTATTTCCCCAAAGCCCAAAGGGGTAGGGCTGTGTGTGTATGTGTGTGTGTGTGTTTGTGTTTGTGCCTTTAAAAAATTATTGCACTTAATTTCTCTACTGAGAACTTCTCTGGTGTGTGTTAGTCGCTCAGTCATGTCTGACTCTTTGAAACCCCATGGACTGCAGCCCTCCAGGCTTCTCTGTCCATGGGATTCTCCAGGCCAGAATACTGGAGTGGGTTGCCATTTCCTTCTCCAGGGAATCTTTCTGACCCAGAGATTGAACATGGGTCTCCTGCATTGCAGGCAGATTCTTTACTGTCTAAGCCAATTTCTGGTTAATCTTCCAAGAGTTTAACTCACTTGGAAGCAAATAGAAACCGCCCATCTCTTTTGGTTGTGTTCCCTTCCTTGAGTAAGACGGTGTTAGAGTAAGGAGTGGTGAAGGAAGCAAGGCTTGGTGGTGGTGTTGAACAGAAAGCCTGAAAGCCAGGAAACCAAGCTGAGGCCCAGCTGAGGGATCTGATAAGCCCTGAGCCAACACGGGTAAGGCCCTGCAAGATGGAAATTTAACAGACAAAGTCCTATTTTTAGATTCACGGTGACAAATAATGACAAGAGACATTTCGTGCAGAATAGCAATATGACGAAAGCCATCCTCAAGAGAGACCCCTGAAAAAAGCCAGAGGTACTCTCTTAGTAGATAAAAAATGCATCACAAAGGCCTGGAGAATGTGATTCCAAAGAAATAAGATGAAATAAGATGGATATGAACCACCCTCACCACTTTGGAATTCTGTAAAATAAATCTAAATTGCCAATGCTCAGAAACAAAGAATTAACTGCTGACATTTTGCCTTTTATTTCAAATACCAGGCTATATGATGCAATGTTTTCCTTGACTCTTGGATCTCATTCTAATAAACCTGCACTGAATCAGTGCAGTGATAAAGTGTTCTGCACTAATGTTTATAGGTCTTCGTGTCGAGAAGGATGTTGGTGATTTACCAAGTCCAGTGTCAAAAAGAAGCAGAATAATCTTACCATAATAGTGGTTTTAGTTCAGGAGGCTCAGCCAATTGCCGATCATTTAAATAACAAGTCCTGCCATATGTTCAGGTTAAAAATACCTTCAGTAAACAGTTGTGCTTTTTCTGTTACTGAAGTACTTGACGGCCAGTGAAGTTCATCTCTAGCTACACAAAAAGATATCGAAATGTCCTTTTAAAAAATGTGTCTAAAAAAAGACATTCTACATGTGTACTCCTACTTCTGCTTTCACCAAGTTCAGTTCAGTTCTGTTGCTCAGTCGTGTCCGACTCTTTGCGACCCCATGAATCGCAGCACGCCAGGCCTGCCTGTTCATCACCGACTCTCGGAATTTACCCAAACACATGTCCATCGAATCAGTGATGCCATCTAGTCATCTTATCCTCTGTCATCCCCTTCTCCTCCTGCCCCCAATCTGCTTTCACCAAAGTAGCTGATAAATTCATAAATCAAGTATTGAATTAAGTAATTACATTATTTACTGTTTATCGTATACGTCCGTGTGTGTAGCTACTTAGTAATGTGTGACTCTTCGCGACCGTACGGACTGTAGCCCGCCAGGCTCCTCTGTCCATGGGATTCGCAGGCAAGAATACTAGAGTGGGTTGCCATGCTCTCCTCCAGGGGGTCTTCCCGACCCAAGAACTGAACCCATGGTGTATGTGTCTTCTGCACCGCAGGCAGGTTCTTTACCGGCTGAGCCATTGGGGAAACCTGTTTACTGTCTGCCAGGCTCCAAATGCTTTACATTCTTCAACCAATAACATCTTACAACAGCCCTCTTAGGTGGGTGGTGCTACGATAGCTATTTTACATAGAAATGAACTAAGACAAAGATAAGTTAAATAATTTTCTGGGTCACACAGTTTTATGGACTGAACCGTAGGCCTCTGAAATTCCTGTACTGAAGCCCGAACCCTCTTACGTGACTGTGTTTGGAAATAGGAACTTTAGAGAGGGAATTAAAGTTAAACGAAGTCATCTAATGCAAAAGAAATGGCGTCCTTTTGGAGGAAGAGACACCAGAGAGCTTTAGTCTCTTTCCACCTGTGCTCAGAGAGCAGGCCCTGTGAGGACACAGCCAGAGGGCGGCGGTCCCCAAGCCGAGAAAGAGGCCCCACCAGAAACTAACCTTCTCGGCTCCTCACTTTTAAACGTCTGGCCTCCAGAATGGTGAGAAAATAAAGTTCTGTTGGTTAAGCCATTCAATCTGCAGTATTTTGTTATGGCAGTCCTAACACCAGTGGCTCACCAGTGGAACCAGAGTTCTAGTTTAAGGAGTCATAGCCTCTCTAGAGCCTATATATTCAACTGCCACAGTATTATATCTGTTTTTCAAAAGAGGGATTACGTGTTCATTGTGATGTTTATAACTCCTCCTGCATGCGAGCATGCTCAGTGGTGTCTGATTCTTTGCCACCCCGTGGACTGTAGCCTGCCAGGCTCATTGGTCCATGGGATTCTCCAGGCAAGAATACTGAAGTGAGTTGCCATTTCCTCTTCCAGTGGATCTTCCCGACCCAGCGATCGAACCTGCCTCTCTTGTGTCTCCTGAATTGTGCAGGTGGGTTCTTTACAACTAGCACCACCTGGGAAGAAGCCCTTGTAACTCCTTTAAGTGCCTTATACTTAAATTTATGAAATAAAATGGAGCATGGCTGAATCATCATGGCCAGAGGATGTTGCCATTGGGTGTTGTAACTTAGTTGCCAGCAAATAACTGCTTACCATTTATCTTTCCCACCATATCGTCCATTTTTTCCCACCAGCTCTTCTAAGCCTGTCCATCCTTGCCTCGTCTTCCACACAAAGGTGCTTATTCTCTACTGAGTCTGGAGCACTGGCTACCAGCTCCAGAATGTTGCTTGGAGACATCAAGCAACTTTGATTCTTTTTAAAGAAATCATGAGATAGCCTCAAATCAAATGACAAACTGTAGAATTCGTCCTCAATCTCTCCCACTCTGTGTGTGTGTCTCTCTTCTCCAACAGTTCTGTGCTCCCAACAGTCTACACATTTATCATTGACTCTTTCCTACAAGCACACAAAGCAGTTTAGGAATGATGACACCAGTAAGGGGACTTCCCAGGTGGCGCAGTGGTAAAGAATCCGCCTGCCCATGAAGGAGCCATAGGAGGTGTAGGTTCGATCTCTGGATCAGAAAGATCCCCTGAAGGAGGAAATGGCATCCACTCCAGTATTCTTGCCTGGAAAATCCCGTGGACAGAGAAGCCCAATGGAATTGCAAAGAGTTGAACACGACTGAGGGACTGAGCACACACACCAGTCTCTTGAGGATTCGTTTGTATAAGACTCAGACCTCAAAGCAAGAGGATCAGATATCCTTCCAGCTGAAACAGAAAAACCCCTGTGGCTTGGTGTGAAAGCCCCAGCATGTACCACTAGAGAGTTAACCAATCAAAGACTGCCAAATGCACTTGAAAGCCAATCAGAATGCTTCCCCACTTCTAAAAATTCTCTAATAGAACACTCGCCAATGAAAGACAGTCTTGACATTTCTACCTTTCACTCTATAAAACCCATGAATTTCTCTGCGAAGGAAACAGATGGTAGCAAACTATTAATATCCCCTATTATCTGAATAAACTACTTTTTGTTAATAGTATAGGTGTTCTTTGTACTGTTGAAATCTATGAGGTGAAATTAAAAATTGTAATTCTTTTAAACTTTATTCCCACTAGTAAAATCCAAGTACGGAGTTCCAATTTATTGAATTCATCTTCTTTTCTATGTGGCCATGTTATCTGTTAAAAATTTCTTTTCCCTACATTCTTTTTTTAAATTGAAGTATAGTTGCTTTATAAAGAAAGCTGAGGGCTGAAGAATTGATACTTTTGAACCGTGGTGTTGGAAAAGACTCTTGAGAGTCCCTTGGACTGCAAGGAGATCCAACCAGTCTAACCTAAAGGAAATCAGTCCTGAATATTCATTGGAAGGACTGATGCTGAGGCTGAAGCTCCAATACTTTGGCCACCTGATTCGAAGAGCTGACTCATTTGAAAAGACTCTGATGCTGGGAAAGATTGAAGGCAGGAGAAGGGGACGACAGAGGTTAAGATGGTTGGATGGCATCACTGACTCAATGGACATGAGCTTGAGTAAACTCCAGGAGTTGGTGATGGACAGGGAGGCCTGGCGTGTTGCAGTCCATGGGCTCGCAAAGAGTCGGACACGACTGAGCGACTGAACTGAACTGATAGTTGCTTTACAATGTTGCGTTAGTGAAAGTTGCTCAGTGGTGCCAGACTCTCTGCGACCCCATGGACTGCAGCCGGCCAGGCTCCTCTGTCCATGAGGTTCTCCAGGCAAGAACACTGGAGTGGGTTGCCATTTCCTTCTCCAGGGGATCTTCCCGAGGCAGGGACTGAACCTGGATCTCCTGCATTGGCAGGTGGGTTCTTTACTGTCTGAGCCAACTCTCTGCTGTACAGTGAAGTGAATCAGCTGTAAGGATACAAATGTCCCTTCCCTCTTGCATCTCTCCCTCTTCCATCCTACCGCCCTTCCATCCCCCCATCCCTTTCACCCTAGCTCCCTGTGTTATGTAGCAGCTTCCCACTAGCTGTCTACTTTACACATATCTGTGCATTGCATTCTCAGTTGCTCAGTCTGACTCTTTGTGACCCCATGGACTGTAGTTCACCAGGCTTCTCTGTCTGTGGAATTTTCCAGGCAAGGGTACTGGAGTGGGTTGCCATTTCCTCCTCCAGGGGATCTTCTCAACTTAGGGACTGAACCCGCGTCTCTTAGGTCTCCTGCATTGGCAGATGGATTCTCTACCACTGAGCCACACGTAGTTATGTGTACATGTCTATCCTAATCTCCCAGCTCATCCCACACTCCCCTTCTCCCCTGTGCCCACATGTACATTCTGTATGTGTCTCTATTCCCGCCCTGCAAATAGGTCCATCAGTATCATTTTTCTAGATTCCACATATATGCATAAATATGATATTTGCTTTTCTCTTTCTGACTTACTTCACTCTAGGTCCATCCACATCTGTATTTGTTTCTAATAGTGTTTCCTTTTAGGATTTGTTGTTGTCATCCATTTCTTAAAAGAAATCTTAAACCTCTTAAATCATTCAAGACTAAGGTCAGTATAAAAAGATATATTCAGAAAGGTCTCATTCCTACCTCTCCTTTTATCCTGTTTCCACCTACTTCCTATATGTAGTCATGTTCATTAGTTTCTGCTTTACCTCCTGTTTCCTTTTGTCAAATAAGCCAACATAGACATGCAGACACTCTTATTTCTCATTTTGACCCTACGGAGGGCGTGTCAGAGAAGGCAATGGCACCCCATTCCAGTACTTTTGCCTGGAAAATCCCATGGATGGAGGAGCCTGGTGGGCCAAAGTCCATGGGGTTGCTAAGAGTCGGACATGACTGAGCGACTTCACTTTCACTTTTCACTTTCATGCATTGGAGAAGGAAATGGCAACCCACTCCAGTGTTCTTGCCTGGAGAATCCCAGGGACGGGGGAGCCTGGTGGGCTGCCGTCTATGGGGTTGCACAGAGTCGGACACGACTGAAGTGACTTAGCAGCAGCAGCAGAGGGCGTGTATTTCAGGACAGGGCACTGTATGATGATTTCCTCCTGCTAGAGAAATTTGGAATCTCTGGATGTGCTCATTGCTTACTGTCACAAAACCCAGTGGTACAGTGGTACAGTGAAGCTGAACAGTCGGGGCTGGAGGCAGACAGGCCCAGGCTGGTATCTGGGTTGCCCAGAGTCTCCTTGTGGCCAGGAGGGGCTACTTAGTGTCTCTTGATCCGCATCTGTCATAGCTGAGACATTAATGACCAGAGTAGAGATACGAAGGCATCTACAAGAAATTTCAACGTGGGGACTTCCCTGGTGGTCCAGTGGCTAAGATATCCCACTCTCCATGCAAGGGGCCTGGGTTCCATCCTTGGTCAAGGAACTAGATTCCCCATGCTGCAACCAAGAGTTCATGTAGAGCAAGAAAAGATTCTGCACGGCAAAATAAAGATCCTGTGTGCCGCAGCCAAGAACGAGTGCAGCCACGTAAACAAAATAAAACAATAGAAAAGAAATTTCAACACGAAAGCCTTAACAGAGAGTTCTGCCAGGGACACCACTGGCAATCCTCTTAGGTCCCTTCCTCCCTTTGGTCAAGTATAAAAGCTGATCTTGCAGAGTTAGTAGCATTGATCAACAGCATTTGTCCCTTACATCAGGTGTTTTGTGGCTTGTTGATTTTTTATAAAAGTAATAAAAATCTTACAGAGGAAGATCTGAAACATCATGTTTCATTTCCCTATGGGTTTACTTGATGCCTTATTATTCTCTGAATGTTTCCAAATACCCTTTGATGCCTAATGTTTGAAGAGTTAATCTTGTCTTCAAAGTGAAGAGTATTAATGGCTCACTTGTGTTGGACTCTTTGTGACCCCATGGATTGTAGCCCACCAGGCTCCTCTATCCCTGGGATTCTCCAGGCAAGGATACTGGAGTGGGTTGCCATTTCTTCCTCCAGGGGATCTTCCCGATCATGTCCGCCATTATTCTGCATTTTCCAGGCAATGTTTTTAACTTTTCAGGTCAAGGACCCTTTTGGGAATCTTATGAAATTCATAGATCCTTTCTTAACAGTTTACACATGATCAAGTGCTCTGGAACTGAAGCTGATGGGATCCTAGGTTCTGACAAAACAAAGGGGAGCGAACAAAAATAAAACAAGAAAACCATTCTGGCTTTAGGGGAAGGTGTGTGCCTGCAGGTGAAGAGGAAGAGGTTTAAGGGAAAACAGAGAAGAGAGGGCTTAGTTACACTGCACCTGGGTTGTAGGCAGCCCGTGTGCTTCCTCCGTAGCCAGTGCTCACCCTACTGGAATCTTGCTCATGAGTGGGTGCTGAGTCACTTCAGTAGTGTCTGACTCTTTGCCATCCCACGGACTGTAGCCCACCAGGCTCCTCTGTCCATGGGATTCTCCAGGCAAGAATACTGGAGTGGGTTGCCATGCCCTTCTCCAGGGGATCTTCCCGACCCAGGGATCGAATCCGGGTCTCCTGCATTGCAGGCGGATTCTTTACCATGTGAGCTACCAGGGAAGTATATGAGATGAGAAAAGCTGAGGATGAGACTAAGTCTTGTGACAATGTAACATCTGAAGGTGGAGAAGGATGAGCTTGCCCAGGATGTTAGGAGAGAGGATGGTTAGAGAGATAGAAAGGCAGAAGGGTGGAGAAGCCAAGGAGAGAAACGTTTTTTCGAAGGGCAGGTGGTGAACAGTGCCAAAAAAACAAATGAGAAAAACTGTCCCAAACTGAAAACTATATGTTGGATTTCAGACATGGTGGTCCCTGTCAACTTAGTGACAGCTGATGGGTAAAGGAGTTAGTGAAGTGGGTTGAGAAGTGGCCTTGAAGTGAGGAAGTGGGGTGAGTGAGTTTAGGAAAGTTTGTCAAGAATCCGACCACAGAGATGAGGAGGGAAGGCAGTTGTTGGCCAGGGACATGGAATTGAGTAATTTTTTGAAGATGTGGATACCTGACCGTATTCAAATACTGATGGGAAATGCTTTGAGAGGGCAGGGCTTGGTTTAAGTTGGAAGAAGAGGTAATCAGTGAACTTACGATTCTGAGAGATGGATAAAGCTGGGATCTGAAGGTGAAGGGGCCCCTCTGTCCTCACTGTCCTTGGGTGTTGGTCCTGATGAATTTGTGATATGGGGATTTCTGTCTTGAAGTTCCTATTTTCTTTGTGAAGTAGGATGTGGGTAGGGGAAGATTTGAAATTTTCTGTGTTGAGTGGGAGAGTGGGTTAATTGGAGAAGCAAAGATGGAATGAGACAGAAAGGTAATCATGAATTTGTCATGACTATTTGTTGCTAATATTCCCCCTTCCTAAAGGGCTCAGAGTTTTATTAGGTGCACTCCACCACGACAGCCCATGAACTCTGGGGTCCCCCTTGGCTTAAGCTTGTTAATGCAATCCATTTTCTTAGCCACGGTCACTGGTTCCAGAAGGCTCAGGCGGTTCATTTAGTGGTTTGTGGAGGATGAATTTAAAGACCATTGTATCAAGTGATGGACAGAAGTGAGTCCACAATCACGAACCAGGGCACGTACAGCCCTGCTAGAGTGGAGGAGGGGAGCATCTGGAGTGACAGCTTAGATACAAATTATCCACGTTTAAAGTGGGAAGTGATTGTTGCCTTTTAACTGGCAAATTTAAGGTTTCTTTTTTCCTTCAAGGAAACAAAAAGGGAGTTTAAGAGAAGAGCTAATTTCAGCTGCAGAGAAAAGTCAGTTCTCTCTCTGCTTCCTGAGTGTTGCGTCTATAAAATTATAAACTCTCCTTGAACGTATTTTTAACAGTTGGCTTAAAATTCTTAGGACGCCTCCTTCTCAAATAAAACAAAAACTGACATTTATAACTCAAGTGCCTTCGTCTTGGAGGGGAAAAAGCAGAGTCTGTGAGCCTGAGGATGCTTTCTGGCAAGTTTACAAAGCTTAGGAAAGCTTAGGTGATTCTAGGACTCTGCACAGTTCAACATAAGCATCTTATTTCAACTTACTTGAAGATTCTAGTAAAATCAGACTTTTAAGTTTTGAGTTTGATAATTAGAACAATATAGACATATGGAGGTGGAGTTCAGAGAAATGTAGGATCTTTTTGACTGGTAAAGGATGGGTGCTTGTGTGAGTGCCCAGTCGCTTTAGCCAAGTCTGACTCTTTGAGACCCACCAGGACTGTAGCCCACCAGGCTCCTCTGTCTGTGGGATTCTCTGGGCAAGAACACTGGAGTGGGTTGCCGTTTCCTCCTCCAGGGGAACTTCTTGACCCAGGGATAGAACACGAGTGACCTGCATTGCAGGCAGATTCTTTACCCGCTGAGCCACCTGGGAAGCCCAAAAGGATGTACACGTAGGCCACTTCTACGGATCTGTGGGCTCTTGTCCAGTCCATTGATGCTTTGTGTTGAAAGCAGGTACTGTGGTTTTGAGAAGACCAAAACTTACATGAACCACTGCCAATAGCGTTTTTGTGACAATCAAGAGTTAAAAGTGTGGAGGCAAGGGGCTCCCCTGACGGGCAAGTGGCTAAGAATCCACTTTGCAATGCAGAGGACGTGAGCTGGACCCCTGGTTGGGGAACTAAGATCCCACGTGCCACAGCGGAACGACTTAGCCCGTACACTGCAGCTAGAGAGTCTGAGGGCAGCGAGGAAGATCCCGCAAGCTGAAATTAAGACCTGACGCAACCCAATAAATAAATAAAATGCTGTGGCAATGCTAGATGATGACCTCACCCCCCCCACCCCATCTAGCTTTTCTGTAAAGCCCCAAACTCTGGTGGAACCACTGCTGTGGGCAGGCAACAGGCGGGCAGGTGATCTTGTCCTGTGAAAATCAATTCAGGGATCCTAGAGCTCCTGTCGTGTGTGGCCTATGGGGGTGGTCCTGCAGCGGCTCTAGCCAGCCAGCTCCTAGGTCCTCATAGCCATCAGGAGGGTGGCCTGGGGCTTCGACGCCCTCTGTCCACCCTCTCTCCTGGACGGTCACAGTCACTCATGTGGTTCCACGTGCTGCTGGCTTTCACACCTCCAGCTGGCCCTCCAGCTGATCTCCTGACCCAAGCATTCACCTGCCCATTCCCGGTGGTGTCTCATTCAATGTCCCTGATGGAACGCCTGCAGGAAGGATCACTTTTACTCTAAGCCTGCCCCTCGCTCCAGCTTTCTGATTCCAGGCACCGGGACCATCACTCGGACAGAATTCTCTCCTCCCCTTCCCTCAGCGTCCACTCCCTGAACACCTCTGGCTGATTCTATGCTTAGTCCCTCAGTCGTGTCCTACTCTTTCGACCCCATGGACTGTAGCCCACCAGGCTCCTCTGTCCATGGGATTCTCCAGGCAAGAGTACTGGAGTGGGTTGCCGTGCCCTCCTCCAGGGGATCCTCCCGACCGAGGGACCGAACCCAGGTCTCCCTCATTGCAGGCGGATTCTTTGCCAGCTGAGCCACCAGGGAATTGCTGGGATTCCCTGCTGCTCTGTCCCCTCCTGGCCACCATCCTGAACCAGGTCATCTCCAGCAGCAACTCTCACCTTCAGCCTCTGTCTCCTCCTGCCAACAGAGCGACCTTGGAACAAAGCAAATCTGATCATATCTGTGTCCCACTTTTGCGTGCCTATGTGCTTCACGCACTTCAGGCGTGTCCGACTCTTTGTTGACCCTGTGGGTTGTCGTCTGCTAGCCTCCTGGCTATGGGATTCTCCAGGCAAGAGTACTGCTTAGAGGCTGTCAATGTCTCCCCTTCACTCCTGGAACATAATCGCTTCCCAGATCCTTCTAGCAGTCTCTCCAGGTCTTTGCTCCCCTTCCCTCACCCCCATCCTCCTCTCACATGGCTGGCTTGCGACTGATCTCAGGGGTCCTATCGCCTCCTCCAGGGAGGTCTTTCTGGACCCCTGCCTTGAGTTAGGTCTCCCTGTCACTGTCACCCATCACATCTACGCTTTGAGACGCTCACTGCAATTCTTGCTAAAACGGCCCGTATTCCCTGATAGAACGTAAATGCGGTGACAGCAGGGACCATTCCTGTTTTACGTTTCTGGAACCACGCCTGGAGCGGGACATGGTGAGTGCCCCATGAAGATCTGGGGAACTGAAGAGACGAGAGGAAATGACAGCACGTACCCAGCGTTTCTCTCACTGAGAACCCTTCCAGCATGCTAACTTCAGCTGCAAAGGGAATGCTTTCACCTGGGGAAAACACGGCGCGTAGTGGGAGGCGCATACACTCAGAGCTAAAATAGCAGCTCAGGGAGTGTGCCCAAGGGTTAATGGCCAAGGGACTCCCTCTGGGAAGCTTCTGGACAGGGCTGCCTGGACCTAGCTGGGCCCTGACAACCAGGCAAGGGGGATTCCAGGGCAGCAGAACCCACGTGCCTTGATGTTTCCATCGGTCACTTGCAAGCCAGCTCTGGGCTAAGGTGCTACCATCGAGAACTAGACACGTCAACAAAGGCTCGATCTGGCATCTTGTGGATGTTGTTGGCGTCCCAGTGGGTGACCTAGGTCTCTAGAGTGCCCCTTGTCATGTATTTGCACCTGAGTAGTTGTTTAGAAAGCTGACAGTGAAGAAAAGGTGACACTGTTACTAGAGAGAGAGAATACCAACTAACTTGATTTGATTTGGCCAAGAGCACAAAGCCAGTGGGCTTCCCAGGTGGCGCTAGTGGTAATGAACCTGCCAATGGAGGAGACGTGGGAGAAGGGGGTTCAGTCCCTGGGTCACGAAGATCCCCTGGCAACCCATGCCAGTATTCTTTCCTGGAGAATCCCATGGACAGAGGAGCCTGGAGGGCTGCAGTCTGTAGGGTCGCAGAAGAGTTGGATATGACTGAAGTGACTTAGCATGCATGCACGCACTTAGCCTCCAGTGACACCTATCAAAACGACTTCCAGTTGCCCAACCTGAGGTTTGTCTCTGCCTATGAGAGGCATGTGTACAACCCTCGATCAATTTTAGTAGTGGGATGATTCACGTGCAAGAAAGGAGCAGAACATGGTGACCTCCTGATTCTCCTTTACCTCTGTGAATCTGTCTGATATTTCAGGAGTGCACAGAAACTGGAGCCTCTTCCCTGAAAAATTATGTGTAGCTTGAGCCTGGCCTGACCATAGTTCACTTTTATTGCCTTTTCCTAATTGTTTATGTTTTTCATTTATTTTGCACCTCAGGAGGCACATTTCATCAATTTGCAGAGATGCACCTTGCATGTTCTCAGAGGACCAGTCTGTCCTCTGCCTTGTTAATAACCTGTCAAAAGGAAATGCCTGGAGACAGAAAAACACTGCATGATCTCACTTACGTGTGGAATTAAAGGAAAAACAAGAGCCACCAAACGCATAGGAAAAAGATCAGATTTGTGGCTTTCAGAGATGGGGGAGTGGGGAGCAGGTGGAAGATGGTACAAAGTTACAACCATCCAGTTATGAGAAATAAGTCCTAGGGTTGTAAGGCAGGATAAGATGAGGATAGTTAACGTCATCATAGGGTAGATTTCAGAATTAAGAGAATAGATCCTAAGAGCTCCTTACGAAGAAAAACATTTTCTTTCTCTTTTTGGTATCTGTAAGAGATGACGGACGTTAACGAAACCTACTGTGGTAATATTATTTCACAAGACATGTAAGTCAGGTCACGTGCCTTAAGCTTCCACACCGCTGCATTGTCAATCATAGCTCAACAACGTGGAAGGAAAGAAAGGAAATGCTTTGAGCATGTTTGAAATTCTTCTTAAGGTTAAGGGCATACCTGCAAAACAATAGCCACACTTCCTGCCCTCCCTCCTTCCCTCAAAGTCAATTTTCTGAAAGATTCAAAGGTCCCTGTCCTCCTGGGGGAAGGCAAGGGCTGGACCACAAAAGTGGTGACCGTGAGGCGTGAGAAATGCCGAGAAAGCAGGTGTTTCTCTTTAAAAATAACAGAACAGATCCTAAAGGACTTTTTTTTTTTTTTAACAACCATAAGCAATAGATTTTTAAAAACAATAACAAAAAAACCCCCTTTACAGCCTGACTTACAAATCTAGTGCTGCTCTTGGGATCTGTTGGAATTTCCTCTTTCTTCGACTGACGGTGAACCCTGAACGAACTTAGGTCACTTCTGCTTACCCGATTCCATCCTGTATCCTTTCTTCAAATTTGGATTCTTTCCTGACACATGGAAAATTTGGTTTGCTGTGTGGCACGTGAGGCAAGCCTTCTAAATGAACACATCCCCATAAACATGCATCAACTCGTTAGAAAGGAGAGGCTGCTGAGGCTAAATTCACATTCAAGTCTTGATTCCAAGTACGCAGATCAACTGATCTCTACATGGCTCATTCCAAACCATTTATGGCAAGGGACGTAATCCAGGAGGGTCTGATGTTGCAAATACAGGGTTTTGATGTTAAGGGAGAATCAAATATTTCTAAGGAGGGAACGGCAACTTGGTGTGGCCAGGTAAACCCTCACCACGCTCCATCCATTGGCCCTGAATCTCTGCCCGGGGTCCGGGTTCTAGCCTGCCTGAGCTCCCGGCAGTGAGAGAGCTGTCCCTCGGTTTCTATCCACCTCTTCTGGCTAATATTATCCTGGCGTGATCCTGTGTTCTGGGAGCTTCAGCATTTACTTGGCTCTGCCTTTTAAGGCAAGAAGGACCTGAACAACGACACTGTGTTCCTCCTCGGGCTAATCTCTGCCATCTCATCTCACCGAGGCCGGGATGTTCTAGCCGGTGTCCCTGGAGATGCTGAGCAGAGTTCCCAGGAGTCGGGAACAGCAGGTGCTGAGATGCTGGGTCACGGTGTGTGTCTGCAGTCAGCTCTGACTCCTGGTGAGAGTGGCCCTTACCCAGCATGGCGGAGACTGTGCGCCTGGGTCAAGACTGAAGGGAGGGGGTGTCCTTCCTCTGTCACAGTGGGAGGAAGACAAGTCTTCTATCAGATGGAATAAGACTCGGGTCTCTAGCTCAGCACTGAGCTCTTAATGTGTTTCCAGCCGAGGGTACCGCCTATTAAGTCCAGGCTGTTATGTGATGCTTGATACACTGGTGATTCTTTTCAGCTCATTTCCTCGGACCCTTTGATTTTTTTTTGCGCAGGGGGGAGTCTTCTTAAGAGTGCTCTGTTAGGTTTAAAGACCTGGCTGAGGGGTGTGTATGCTTTCAGGATCAGGGCTGGCTGGAGGGGCAGAACACTGTGGCTGCTTCGTGGCTGGGTTCTGAGTTAATGTGTGGACCGTGTCTTTTATTTTCCACGCCCTGATTCTTCGACCTTTGGGGTCTTGGTGATTCTGGAGCGATTGTCCCTCCCAGGTTTTGCAAAGCCCTGTCCATCAATAGTGAACTGCTTGCCAGTGAGAGTGATTTTAAAATGCATACTGACCGGTTCAGAGCCCCTACCCCCGACCAGCTCCTCTATGAGACTTTCACGCTCTCAGGTCCTTGCTCACCAGCCCTCATCACTCCTGAGGGCCCTGTACCAGACAATCAGGGATGGCTTCTATGCCCAGAGTCCACGGAGGTTATCCAGACTGGCCCATCCGGGGCCTGCCTCGCCCCTTCTTCTATACACAGGGATAAAGAAAACCTCCTTCAGAATGGAGTCAGGAAGCCCTGAAACTTACAGACTTGGCAGGAAGCAAAGGTTTCCCTTTGACAGTGGGACACAAGCCGCCCGCCGCCAGTGCCTGACCCCACACCCTCCCCCGTCTCCTCCTTTCAACCCCTCTCCTCTGCTCTCTGGACTTTGCTCATCCCGAATCACAATTTTCTGCTCTTCCCAAATAAAATCACTTTGCAGATAAAACACATGTTTCTTTCTTTTTTTTCCCCTTTATTAAGCTGCACACTCCCATGGAAATCACAATAAAAGCTTTTGGTAGTTTCCCTCTTCCTGGTCAATTCTAGTGGTACCCATACCCACCCCCTCCTGACGTGGCGTGCCCCCTCTTCCTGGGATATGCAGTGAGTCATCTTTGCAATCATCACTTGGTCTATTGGGCCTCCCTGGTGGCTCAGAGGTAAAGAACCCGCCTGCGATGCAGGAGACACAGGAGGCATGGGTTTGATCCCTGGGTGGGGAAGATCCCCTGGAGCCGGGAACAGGTACCCACACAAGTACGTGGACAGAGGAGTCTGGCAGGCTATGGTGCATGGGATCACAAAGAGCTGGACACGACTGAGTGACCGAGCCACACGCCCCTGATCTGTTCGCCTGACCAGATCTCAACTTTTCTACGGATACACTCTAAAAGGAGTTTACCTCTGGAGGAAGCAGAGGACGGGGTCCGCGGCTTGGTTGACGCTGTAGCCGGTGAGGAAGTGACAGCTCTGATCATAGTAATTGTGTTTCCTGGACCTCAGACTGGGACAGGAGGTCTGAGCCAGCACCAGGGGTCAGGGGTCGTGGGTGATATCTGGGGCTGGTCTGACTCTGCTTGGAGGCCCTCCTGGCCTGAAGCAGCCAGGACAGGGCAGTGGCCCCCACAGATGCTCTTGAGACAATTCTAGGGAGGGTCTTGAGATGGTCCTGGGGGGGAACTTGAGACGGTCCTGGAGGAGTCTTGAGATGGTCCTGAGGGGCATCTTGAGACACTTCTGGGGGTTGGGATACGTCAGGAGCTTGCAGGGGAGGCAGCTTTGAGCGTGACCTCTGCCATTCTCTTTCCAGAATTAAAATGCTCCGCAGAGGAGCTAGGACTCGGGGAACAAGGACTGGGGGTGCTCACAGGGGAAGAGCTCTGCTGAGAAGCTGGAGGCTGGCATGGCTGAGGCCAGGCTGCTCTGTGTGCAGAGTTTGGGGCTGCAGCCTGGCAA